>NW_024044412.1:0-28177 GCF_014851395.1 Micropterus salmoides | reverse complement strand
ATTTGAGGTCGGTCGGACTAAATCCCTAGGAGGAGTTCGTTAAAGTACGAAGTGTGTAAATCATCCAAAATTTGACGTAAAATTCAAAATGGCCGACTCCTGTTGTTTAGGCATCGCTCCAAGAGGCTTTTTTGTGCGTCTGGACAAGATACACGTACCACAGAAAATTCGTGCACGTAGGTGAAAAGTGCGGCGGGGGCTGCTTCGTTAAAAGTCACTTCCTGTTGCCAGCAGGTGGCGCTATGACTGTGGGTGAATGTCAGCATGTACATGTGTTCAGGGCGGGACTCTCATCCTACATGTACAGTTTGGTGCAGATGTGAGCATGTACACTGAAGCTACGACAACTTCCGTGTCATGGCGAAGAGTTGATCTTTGACGCACGCCACGGACACGCCATTGACGAAAATTTGCAAATAGCACAACTTTCATCTTCATGCCTTTAGAAGGCACAGCAGAAATTTGAGGTCGGTCGGACTAAATCCCTAGGAGGAGTTCGTTAAAGTACGAAGTGTGTAAATCATCCAAAATTTGACGTAAAATTCAAAATGGCCGACTTCCTGTTGGGTTAGGCTATGGCTCCAAGAGACTTTTTGTGCGTCTGGACAAGATACACGTACCACAGAAAATTCGTGCACGTAGGTGAAACGTGCGGCGGGGGCTGCTTCGTTAAAAGTCACTTCCTGTTGCCAGCAGGTGGCGCTATGACTGTGGGTGAATGTCAGCATGTACATGTGTTCAGGGTGGGACTCTCATCCTACATGTACAGTTTGGTGCAGATGTGAGCATGTACACTGAAGATACGACAACTTCCGTGTCATGGCGAAGAGTTGATCTTTGACGCACGCCACGGACACCCATTGACGAAAACTTGCAAATAGCACAACTTTTCATCTTCAATGCCTTTAGAAGGCACAGCAGAAATTTGAGGTCGGTCGGAAAATCCCTAGGAGGAGTTGTTAAAGTACGAAGTGTGTAAATCATCCAAAATTTGACGTAAAATTCAAAATGGCCGACTTCCTGTTTTTAGGGCTATGGCTCCAAGAGACTTTTTTGTGCGTCTGGACAAGATACACGTACCACAGAAAATTCGTGCACGTAGGTGAAACATGCGGCGGGGGCTGCTTCGTTAAAAGTCACTTCCTGTTGCCAGCAGTGGCGGACTGTGGGTGAATGTCAGCATGTACATGTGTTCAGGGGGGACTCTCATCCTACATGTACAGTTTGGTGCAGATGTGAGCATGTACACTGAAGATACGACAACTTCCGTGTCATGGCGAAGAGTTGATCTTTGACGCCACGCCACGGACACGCCCATTGACGAAAACTTGCAAATAGCACAACTTTTCATCTTCAATGCCTTTAGAAGGCACAGCAGAAATTTGAGGTCGGTCGGACTAAATCCCTAGGAGGAGTTCGTTAAAGTACGAAGTGTGTAAATCATCCAAAATTTGACGTAAAATTCAAAATGGCCGACTTCCTGTTGGGTTTAGGCTATGGCTCCAAGAGCTTTTTTGTGCGTCTGGACAAGATACACGTACCACAGAAAATTCGTGCACGTAGGTGAAACGTGCGGCGGGGGCTGCTTCGTTAAAAGTCACTTCCTGTTGCCAGCAGGTGGCGCTATGACTGTGGGTGAATGTCAGCATGTACATGTGTTCAGGGCGGG
This sequence comes from Micropterus salmoides, assembly GCF_014851395.1. Classification (NCBI taxonomy): domain Eukaryota; kingdom Metazoa; phylum Chordata; class Actinopteri; order Centrarchiformes; family Centrarchidae; genus Micropterus; species Micropterus salmoides. The sequence continues at coordinate 26,508 of NW_024044412.1, read as the reverse complement.
ACTCTCATCCTACATGTACAGTTTGGTGCAGATGTGAGCATGTACACTGAAGTACGACAACTTCCGTGTCATGGCGAAGAGTTGATCTTTGACGCCACGCCACGGACACGCCCATTGACGAAAACTTGCAAATAGCACAACTTTTCATCTTCAATGCCTTTAGAAGGCACAGCAGAAATTTGAGGTCGGTCGGACTAAATCCCTAGGAGGAGTTCGTTAAAGTACGAAGTGTGTAAATCATCCAAAATTTGACGTAAAATTCAAAATGGCCGACTTCCTGTTGGGTTTAGGCTATGGCTCCAAGAGACTTTTTTGTGCGTCTGGACAAGATACACGTACCACAGAAAATTCGTGCACGTAGGTGAAACGTGCGGCGGGGGCTGCTTCGTTAAAAGTCACTTCCTGTTGCCAGCAGGTGGCGCTATGACTGTGGGTGAATGTCAGCATGTACATGTGTTCAGGGCGGGACTCTCATCTACATGTACAGTTTGGTGCAGATGTGAGCATGTACACTGAAGTACGACAACTTCCGTGTCATGGCGAAGAGTTGATCTTTGACGCCACGCCACGGACACGCCCATTGACGAAAACTTGCAAATAGCACAACTTTTCATCTTCAATGCCTTTAGAAGGCACAGCAGAAATTTGAGGTCGGTCGGACTAAATCCCTAGGAGGAGTTCGTTAAAGTACGAAGTGTGTAAATCATCCAAAATTTGACGTAAAATTCAAAATGGCCGACTTCCTGTTGGGTTTAGGCTATGGCTCCAAGAGACTTTTTTGTGCGTCTGGACAAGATACACGTACCACAGAAAATTCGTGCACGTAGGTGAAACATGCGGCGGGGGCTGCTTCGTTAAAAGTCACTTCCTGTTGCCAGCAGGTGGCGCTATGACTGTGGGTGAATGTCAGCATGTACATGTGTTCAGGGCGGGACTCTCATCCTACATGTACAGTTTGGTGCAGATGTGAGCATGTACACTGAAGTACGACAACTTCCGTGTCATGGCGAAGAGTTGATCTTTGACGCCACGCCACGGACACGCCCATTGACGAAAACTTGCAAATAGCACAACTTTTCATCTTCAATGCCTTTAGAAGGCACAGCAGAAATTTGAGGTCGGTCGGACTAAATCCCTAGGAGGAGTTGTTAAAGTACGAAGTGTGTAAATCATCCAAAATTTGACGTAAAATTCAAAATGGCCGACTTCCTGTTGGGTTTAGGCATGGCTCCAAGAGACTTTTTTGTGCGTCTGGACAAGATACACGTACCACAGAAAATTCGTGCACGTAGGTGAAACGTGCGGCGGGGGCTGCTTCGTTAAAAGTCACTTCCTGTTGCCAGCAGGTGGCGCTATGACTGTGGGTGAATGTCAGCATGTACATGTGTTCAGGGCGGGACTCTCATCCTACATGTACAGTTTGGTGCAGATGTGAGCATGTACACTGAAGTTACGACAACTTCCGTGTCATGGCGAAGAGTTGATCTTTGACGCCACGCCACGGACACGCCATTGACGAAAACTTGCAAATAGCACAACTTTTCATCTTCAATGCCTTTAGAAGGCACAGCAGAAATTTGAGGTCGGTCGGACTAAATCCCTAGGAGGAGTTCGTTAAAGTACGAAGTGTGTAAATCATCCAAAATTTGACGTAAAATTCAAAATGGCCGACTTCCTGTTGGGTTTAGGCTATGGCTCCAAGAGACTTTTTTGTGCGTCTGGACAAGATACACGTACCACAGAAAATTCGTGCACGTAGGTGAAACATGCGGCGGGGGCTGCTTCGTTAAAGGTCACTTCCTGTTGCCAGCAGGTGGCGCTATGACTGTGGGTGAATGTCAGCATGTACATGTGTTCAGGGCGGGACTCTCATCCTACATGTACAGTTTGGTGCAGATGTGAGCATGTACACTGAAGATACGACAACTTCCGTGTCATGGCGAAGAGTTGATCTTTGACGCCACGCCACGGACACGCCCATTGACGAAAACTTGCAAATAGCACAACTTTTCATCTTCAATGCCTTTAGAAGGCACAGCAGAAATTTGAGGTCGGTCGGACTAAATCCCTAGGAGGAGTTCGTTAAAGTACGAAGTGTGTAAATCATCCAAAATTTGACGTAAAATTCAAAATGGCCGACTTCCTGTTGGGTTTAGGCTATGGCTCCAAGAGACTTTTTTGTGCGTCTGGACAAGATACACGTACCACAGAAAATTCGTGCACGTAGGTGAAACATGCGGCGGGGGCTGCTTCGTTAAAAGTCACTTCCTGTTGCCAGCAGGTGGCGATATGACTGTGGGTGAATGTCAGCATGTACATGTGTTCAGGGCGGGACTCTCATCCTACATGTACAGTTTGGTGCAGATGTGAGCATGTACACTGAAGATACGACAACTTCCGTGTCATGGCGAAGAGTTGATCTTTGACGCCACGCCACGGACACGCCCATTGACGAAAACTTGCAAATAGCACAACTTTTCATCTTCAATGCCTTTAGAAGGCACAGCAGAAATTTGAGGTCGGTCGGACTAAATCCCTAGGAGGAGTTCGTTAAAGTACGAAGTGTGTAAATCATCCAAAATTTGACGTAAAATTCAAAATGGCCGACTTCCTGTTGGGTTTAGGCATCGCTCCAAGAGACTTTTTTGTGCGTCTGGACAAGATACACGTACCACAGAAAATTCGTGCACGTAGGTGAAACGTGCGGCGGGGGCTGCTTCGTTAAAAGTCACTTCCTGTTGCCAGCAGGTGGCGCTATGACTGTGGGTGAATGTCAGCATGTACATGTGTTCAGGGCGGGACTCTCATCCTACATGTACAGTTTGGTGCAGATGTGAGCATGTACACTGAAGTACGACAACTTCCGTGTCATGGCGAAGAGTTGATCTTTGACGCCACGCCACGGACACGCCATTGACGAAAACTTGCAAATAGCACAACTTTTCATCTTCAATGCCTTTAGAAGGCACAGCAGAAATTTGAGGTCGGTCGGACTAAATCCCTAGGAGGAGTTCGTTAAAGTACGAAGTGTGTAAATCATCCAAAATTTGACGTAAAATTCAAAATGGCCGACTTCCTGTTGGGTTTAGGCTATGGCTCCAAGAGACTTTTTTGTGCGTCTGGACAAGATACACGTACCACAGAAAATTCGTGCACGTAGGTGAAACATGCGGCGGGGGCTGCTTCGTTAAAAGTCACTTCCTGTTGCCAGCAGGTGGCGCTATGACTGTGGGTGAATGTCAGCATGTACATGTGTTCAGGGCGGGACTCTCATCCTACATGTACAGTTTGGTGCAGATGTGAGCATGTACACTGAAGATACGACAACTTCCGTGTCATGGCGAAGAGTTGATCTTTGACGCCACGCCACGGACACGCCATTGACGAAAACTTGCAAATAGCACAACTTTTCATCTTCAATGCCTTTAGAAGGCACAGCAGAAATTTGAGGTCGGTCGGACTAAATCCCTAGGAGGAGTTCGTTAAAGTACGAAGTGTGTAAATCATCCAAAATTTGACGTAAAATTCAAAATGGCCGACTTCCTGTTGGGTTTAGGCTATGGCTCCAAGAGACTTTTTTGTGCGTCTGGACAAGATACACGTACCACAGAAAATTCGTGCACGTAGGTGAAACATGCGGCGGGGGCTGCTTCGTTAAAAGTCACTTCCTGTTGCCAGCAGGTGGCGCTATGACTGTGGGTGAATGTCAGCATGTACATGTGTTCAGGGGGGACTCTCATCCTACATGTACAGTTTGGTGCAGATGTGAGCATGTACACTGAAGTACGACAACTTCCGTGTCATGGCGAAGAGTTGATCTTTGACGCCACGCCACGGACACGCCCATTGACGAAAACTTGCAAATAGCACAACTTTTCATCTTCAATGCCTTTAGAAGGCACAGCAGAAATTTGAGGTCGGTCGGACTAAATCCCTAGGAGGAGTTCGTTAAAGTACGAAGTGTGTAAATCATCCAAAATTTGACGTAAAATTCAAAATGGCCGACTTCCTGTTGTTTAGGCATCGCTCCAAGAGCTTTTTTGTGCGTCTGGACAAGATACACGTACCACAGAAAATTCGTGCACGTAGGTGAAACATGCGGCGGGGGCTGCTTCGTTAAAAGTCACTTCCTGTTGCCAGCAGGTGGCGCTATGACTGTGGGTGAATGTCAGCATGTACATGTGTTCAGGGCGGGACTCTCATCCTACATGTACAGTTTGGTGCAGATGTGAGCATGTACACTGAAGTACGACAACTTCCGTGTCATGGCGAAGAGTTGATCTTTGACGCCACGCCACGGACACGCCATTGACGAAAACTTGCAAATAGCACAACTTTTCATCTTCAATGCCTTTAGAAGGCACAGCAGAAATTTGAGGTCGGTCGGACTAAATCCCTAGGAGGAGTTCGTTAAAGTACGAAGTGTGTAAATCATCCAAAATTTGACGTAAAATTCAAAATGGCCGACTTCCTGTTGGGTTTAGGCTATGGCTCCAAGAGACTTTTTTGTGCGTCTGGACAAGATACACGTACCACAGAAAATTCGTGCACGTAGGTGAAACGTGCGGCGGGGGCTGCTTCGTTAAAAGTCACTTCCTGTTGCCAGCAGGTGGCGCTATGACTGTGGGTGAATGTCAGCATGTACATGTGTTCAGGGCGGGACTCTCATCCTACATGTACAGTTTGGTGCAGATGTGAGCATGTACACTGAAGCTACGACAACTTCCGTGTCATGGCGAAGAGTTGATCTTTGACGCCACGCCACGGACACGCCCATTGACGAAAACTTGCAAATAGCACAACTTTTCATCTTCAATGCCTTTAGAAGGCACAGCAGAAATTTGAGGTCGGTCGGACTAAATCCCTAGGAGGAGTTCGTTAAAGTACGAAGTGTGTAAATCATCCAAAATTTGACGTAAAATTCAAAATGGCCGACTTCCTGTTGGGTTTAGGCTATGGCTCCAAGAGACTTTTTTGTGCGTCTGGACAAGATACACGTACCACAGAAAATTCGTGCACGTAGGTGAAACATGCGGCGGGGGCTGCTTCGTTAAAAGTCACTTCCTGTTGCCAGCAGGTGGCGATATGACTGTGGGTGAATGTCAGCATGTACATGTGTTCAGGGCGGGACTCTCATCCTACATGTACAGTTTGGTGCAGATGTGAGCATGTACACTGAAGATACGACAACTTCCGTGTCATGGCGAAGAGTTGATCTTTGACGCCACGCCACGGACACGCCCATTGACGAAAACTTGCAAATAGCACAACTTTTCATCTTCAATGCCTTTAGAAGGCACAGCAGAAATTTGATGTTGATCCGACTAAATCTCTAGGAGGAGTTTGTTAAAGTACGAAGTGTGTAAATCATCCAAAATTTGACGTAAAATTCAAAATGGCCGACTTCCTGTTGTTTAGGCATCGCTCCAAGAGGCTTTTTTGTGCGTCTGGACAAGATACACGTACCACAGAAAATTCGTGCACGTAGGTGAAACGTGCGGCGGGGGCTGCTTCGTTAAAAGTCACTTCCTGTTGCCAGCAGGTGGCGCTATGACTGTGGGTGAATGTCAGCATGTACATGTGTTCAGGGCGGGACTCTCATCCTACATGTACAGTTTGGTGCAGATGTGAGCATGTACACTGAAGTTACGACAACTTCCGTGTCATGGCGAAGAGTTGATATTTGACGCCACGCCACGGACACGCCATTGACGAAAACTTGCAAATAGCACAACTTTTCATCTTCAATGCCTTTAGAAGGCACAGCAGAAATTTGAGGTCGGTCGGACTAAATCCCTAGGAGGAGTTCGTTAAAGTACGAAGTGTGTAAATCATCCAAAATTTGACGTAAAATTCAAAATGGCCGACTTCCTGTTGGGTTTAGGCTATGGCTCCAAGAGACTTTTTTGTGCGTCTGGACAAGATACACGTACCACAGAAAATTCGTGCACGTAGGTGAAACGTGCGGCGGGGGCTGCTTCGTTAAAAGTCACTTCCTGTTGCCAGCAGGTGGCGCTATGACTGTGGGTGAATGTCAGCATGTACATGTGTTCAGGGCGGGACTCTCATCCTACATGTACAGTTTGGTGCAGATGTGAGCATGTACACTGAAGCTACGACAACTTCCGTGTCATGGCGAAGAGTTGATCTTTGACGCCACGCCACGGACACGCCCATTGACGAAAACTTGCAAATAGCACAACTTTTCATCTTCAATGCCTTTAGAAGGCACAGCAGAAATTTGAGGTCGGTCGGACTAAATCCCTAGGAGGAGTTCGTTAAAGTACGAAGTGTGTAAATCATCCAAAATTTGACGTAAAATTCAAAATGGCCGACTTCCTGTTGGGTTTAGGCTATGGCTCCAAGAGACTTTTTTGTGCGTCTGGACAAGATACACGTACCACAGAAAATTCGTGCACGTAGGTGAAACATGCGGCGGGGGCTGCTTCGTTAAAAGTCACTTCCTGTTGCCAGCAGGTGGCGATATGACTGTGGGTGAATGTCAGCATGTACATGTGTTCAGGGTGGGACTCTCATCCTACATGTACAGTTTGGTGCAGATGTGAGCATGTACACTGAAGATACGACAACTTCCGTGTCATGGCGAAGAGTTGATCTTTGACGCCACGCCACGGACACGCCCATTGACGAAAACTTGCAAATAGCACAACTTTTCATCTTCAATGCCTTTAGAAGGCACAGCAGAAATTTGAGGTCGGTCGGACTAAATCCCTAGGAGGAGTTGTTAAAGTACGAAGTGTGTAAATCATCCAAAATTTGACGTAAAATTCAAAATGGCCGACTTCCTGTTGTTTAGGCATCGCTCCAAGAGGCTTTTTTGTGCGTCTGGACAAGATACACGTACCACAGAAAATTCGTGCACGTAGGTGAAACGTGCGGCGGGGGCTGCTTCGTTAAAAGTCACTTCCTGTTGCCAGCAGGTGGCGCTATGACTGTGGGTGAATGTCAGCATGTACATGTGTTCAGGGCGGGACTCTCATCCTACATGTACAGTTTGGTGCAGATGTGAGCATGTACACTGAAGTTACGACAACTTCCGTGTCATGGCGAAGAGTTGATATTTGACGCCACGCCACGGACACGCCATTGACGAAAACTTGCAAATAGCACAACTTTTCATCTTCAATGCCTTTAGAAGGCACAGCAGAAATTTGAGGTCGGTCGGACTAAATCCCTAGGAGGAGTTCGTTAAAGTACGAAGTGTGTAAATCATCCAAAATTTGACGTAAAATTCAAAATGGCCGACTTCCTGTTGGGTTTAGGCTATGGCTCCAAGAGACTTTTTTGTGCGTCTGGACAAGATACACGTACCACAGAAAATTCGTGCACGTAGGTGAAACGTGCGGCGGGGGCTGCTTCGTTAAAAGTCACTTCCTGTTGCCAGCAGGTGGCGCTATGACTGTGGGTGAATGTCAGCATGTACATGTGTTCAGGGCGGGACTCTCATCCTACATGTACAGTTTGGTGCAGATGTGAGCATGTACACTGAAGCTACGACAACTTCCGTGTCATGGCGAAGAGTTGATCTTTGACGCCACGCCACGGACACGCCCATTGACGAAAACTTGCAAATAGCACAACTTTTCATCTTCAATGCCTTTAGAAGGCACAGCAGAAATTTGAGGTCGGTCGGACTAAATCCCTAGGAGGAGTTCGTTAAAGTACGAAGTGTGTAAATCATCCAAAATTTGACGTAAAATTCAAAATGGCCGACTTCCTGTTGGGTTTAGGCTATGGCTCCAAGAGACTTTTTTGTGCGTCTGGACAAGATACACGTACCACAGAAAATTCGTGCACGTAGGTGAAACATGCGGCGGGGGCTGCTTCGTTAAAAGTCACTTCCTGTTGCCAGCAGGTGGCGCTATGACTGTGGGTGAATGTCAGCATGTACATGTGTTCAGGGCGGGACTCTCATCCTACATGTACAGTTTGGTGCAGATGTGAGCATGTACACTGAAGTACGACAACTTCCGTGTCATGGCGAAGAGTTGATCTTTGACGCCACGCCACGGACACGCCCATTGACGAAAACTTGCAAATAGCACAACTTTTCATCTTCAATGCCTTTAGAAGGCACAGCAGAAATTTGAGGTCGGTCGGACTAAATCCCTAGGAGGAGTTCGTTAAAGTACGAAGTGTGTAAATCATCCAAAATTTGACGTAAAATTCAAAATGGCCGACTTCCTGTTGTTTAGGCATGGCTCCAAGAGCTTTTTTGTGCGTCTGGACAAGATACACGTACCACAGAAAATTCGTGCACGTAGGTGAAACGTGCGGCGGGGGCTGCTTCGTTAAAAGTCACTTCCTGTTGCCAGCAGGTGGCGCTATGACTGTGGGTGAATGTCAGCATGTACATGTGTTCAGGGCGGGACTCTCATCCTACATGTACAGTTTGGTGCAGATGTGAGCATGTACACTGAAGTTACGACAACTTCCGTGTCATGGCGAAGAGTTGATCTTTGACGCCACGCCACGGACACGCCATTGACGAAAACTTGCAAATAGCACAACTTTTCATCTTCAATGCCTTTAGAAGGCACAGCAGAAATTTGAGGTCGGTCGGACTAAATCCCTAGGAGGAGTTCGTTAAAGTACGAAGTGTGTAAATCATCCAAAATTTGACGTAAAATTCAAAATGGCCGACTTCCTGTTGGGTTTAGGCTATGGCTCCAAGAGACTTTTTTGTGCGTCTGGACAAGATACACGTACCACAGAAAATTCGTGCACGTAGGTGAAACATGCGGCGGGGGCTGCTTCGTTAAAAGTCACTTCCTGTTGCCAGCAGGTGGCGCTATGACTGTGGGTGAATGTCAGCATGTACATGTGTTCAGGGCGGGACTCTCATCCTACATGTACAGTTTGGTGCAGATGTGAGCATGTACACTGAAGTACGACAACTTCCGTGTCATGGCGAAGAGTTGATCTTTGACGCCACGCCACGGACACGCCCATTGACGAAAACTTGCAAATAGCACAACTTTTCATCTTCAATGCCTTTAGAAGGCACAGCAGAAATTTGAGGTCGGTCGGACTAAATCCCTAGGAGGAGTTCGTTAAAGTACGAAGTGTGTAAATCATCCAAAATTTGACGTAAAATTCAAAATGGCCGACTTCCTGTTGGGTTTAGGCATGGCTCCAAGAGACTTTTTTGTGCGTCTGGACAAGATACACGTACCACAGAAAATTCGTGCACGTAGGTGAAACGTGCGGCGGGGGCTGCTTCGTTAAAAGTCACTTCCTGTTGCCAGCAGGTGGCGCTATGACTGTGGGTGAATGTCAGCATGTACATGTGTTCAGGGCGGGACTCTCATCCTACATGTACAGTTTGGTGCAGATGTGAGCATGTACACTGAAGCTACGACAACTTCCGTGTCATGGCGAAGAGTTGATCTTTGACGCCACGCCACGGACACGCCCATTGACGAAAACTTGCAAATAGCACAACTTTTCATCTTCAATGCCTTTAGAAGGCACAGCAGAAATTTGAGGTCGGTCGGACTAAATCCCTAGGAGGAGTTCGTTAAAGTACGAAGTGTGTAAATCATCCAAAATTTGACGTAAAATTCAAAATGGCCGACTTCCTGTTGGGTTTAGGCTATGGCTCCAAGAGACTTTTTTGTGCGTCTGGACAAGATACACGTACCACAGAAAATTCGTGCACGTAGGTGAAACATGCGGCGGGGGCTGCTTCGTTAAAAGTCACTTCCTGTTGCCAGCAGGTGGCGATATGACTGTGGGTGAATGTCAGCATGTACATGTGTTCAGGGGGGACTCTCATCCTACATGTACAGTTTGGTGCAGATGTGAGCATGTACACTGAAGATACGACAACTTCCGTGTCATGGCGAAGAGTTGATCTTTGACGCCACGCCACGGACACGCCCATTGACGAAAACTTGCAAATAGCACAACTTTTCATCTTCAATGCCTTTAGAAGGCACAGCAGAAATTTGAGGTCGGTCGGACTAAATCCCTAGGAGGAGTTGTTAAAGTACGAAGTGTGTAAATCATCCAAAATTTGACGTAAAATTCAAAATGGCCGACTTCCTGTTGTTTAGGCATCGCTCCAAGAGGCTTTTTTGTGCGTCTGGACAAGATACACGTACCACAGAAAATTCGTGCACGTAGGTGAAACGTGCGGCGGGGGCTGCTTCGTTAAAAGTCACTTCCTGTTGCCAGCAGGTGGCGCTATGACTGTGGGTGAATGTCAGCATGTACATGTGTTCAGGGCGGGACTCTCATCCTACATGTACAGTTTGGTGCAGATGTGAGCATGTACACTGAAGTTACGACAACTTCCGTGTCATGGCGAAGAGTTGATTTGACGCACGCCACGGACACGCCATTGACGAAAACTTGCAAATAGCACAACTTTTCATCTTCAATGCCTTTAGAAGGCACAGCAGAAATTTGAGGTCGGTCGGACTAAATCCCTAGGAGGAGTTCGTTAAAGTACGAAGTGTGTAAATCATCCAAAATTTGACGTAAAATTCAAAATGGCCGACTTCCTGTTGGGTTTAGGCTATGGCTCCAAGAGACTTTTTTGTGCGTCTGGACAAGATACACGTACCACAGAAAATTCGTGCACGTAGGTGAAACGTGCGGCGGGGGCTGCTTCGTTAAAAGTCACTTCCTGTTGCCAGCAGGTGGCGCTATGACTGTGGGTGAATGTCAGCATGTACATGTGTTCAGGGCGGGACTCTCATCTACATGTACAGTTTGGTGCAGATGTGAGCATGTACACTGAAGCTACGACAACTTCCGTGTCATGGCGAAGAGTTGATCTTTGACGCCACGCCACGGACACGCCCATTGACGAAAACTTGCAAATAGCACAACTTTTCATCTTCAATGCCTTTAGAAGGCACAGCAGAAATTTGAGGTCGGTCGGACTAAATCCCTAGGAGGAGTTCGTTAAAGTACGAAGTGTGTAAATCATCCAAAATTTGACGTAAAATTCAAAATGGCCGACTTCCTGTTGGGTTTAGGCTATGGCTCCAAGAGACTTTTTTGTGCGTCTGGACAAGATACACGTACCACAGAAAATTCGTGCACGTAGGTGAAACATGCGGCGGGGGCTGCTTCGTTAAAAGTCACTTCCTGTTGCCAGCAGGTGGCGATATGACTGTGGGTGAATGTCAGCATGTACATGTGTTCAGGGGGGACTCTCATCCTACATGTACAGTTTGGTGCAGATGTGAGCATGTACACTGAAGATACGACAACTTCCGTGTCATGGCGAAGAGTTGATCTTTGACGCCACGCCACGGACACGCCCATTGACGAAAACTTGCAAATAGCACAACTTTTCATCTTCAATGCCTTTAGAAGGCACAGCAGAAATTTGAGGTCGGTCGGACTAAATCCCTAGGAGGAGTTTGTTAAAGTACGAAGTGTGTAAATCATCCAAAATTTGACGTAAAATTCAAAATGGCCGACTTCCTGTTGATTTTAGGCATCGCTCCAAGAGGCTTTTTTGTGCGTCTGGACAAGATACACGTACCACAGAAAATTCGTGCACGTAGGTGAAACGTGCGGCGGGGGCTGCTTCGTTAAAAGTCACTTCCTGTTGCCAGCAGGTGGCGCTATGACTGTGGGTGAATGTCAGCATGTACATGTGTTCAGGGCGGGACTCTCATCCTACATGTACAGTTTGGTGCAGATGTGAGCATGTACACTGAAGTTACGACAACTTCCGTGTCATGGCGAAGAGTTGATTTGACGCACGCCACGGACACGCCATTGACGAAAACTTGCAAATAGCACAACTTTTCATCTTCAATGCCTTTAGAAGGCACAGCAGAAATTTGAGGTCGGTCGGACTAAATCCCTAGGAGGAGTTCGTTAAAGTACGAAGTGTGTAAATCATCCAAAATTTGACGTAAAATTCAAAATGGCCGACTTCCTGTTGGGTTTAGGCTATGGCTCCAAGAGACTTTTTTGTGCGTCTGGACAAGATACACGTACCACAGAAAATTCGTGCACGTAGGTGAAACATGCGGCGGGGGCTGCTTCGTTAAAAGTCACTTCCTGTTGCCAGCAGGTGGCGCTATGACTGTGGGTGAATGTCAGCATGTACATGTGTTCAGGGCGGGACTCTCATCCTACATGTACAGTTTGGTGCAGATGTGAGCATGTACACTGAAGTACGACAACTTCCGTGTCATGGCGAAGAGTTGATCTTTGACGCCACGCCACGGACACGCCCATTGACGAAAACTTGCAAATAGCACAACTTTTCATCTTCAATGCCTTTAGAAGGCACAGCAGAAATTTGAGGTCGGTCGGACTAAATCCCTAGGAGGAGTTCGTTAAAGTACGAAGTGTGTAAATCATCCAAAATTTGACGTAAAATTCAAAATGGCCGACTTCCTGTTGGGTTTAGGCTATGGCTCCAAGAGACTTTTTTGTGCGTCTGGACAAGATACACGTACCACAGAAAATTCGTGCACGTAGGTGAAACATGCGGCGGGGGCTGCTTCGTTAAAAGTCACTTCCTGTTGCCAGCAGGTGGCGCTATGACTGTGGGTGAATGTCAGCATGTACATGTGTTCAGGGCGGGACTCTCATCCTACATGTACAGTTTGGTGCAGATGTGAGCATGTACACTGAAGTACGACAACTTCCGTGTCATGGCGAAGAGTTGATCTTTGACGCCACGCCACGGACACGCCCATTGACGAAAACTTGCAAATAGCACAACTTTTCATCTTCAATGCCTTTAGAAGGCACAGCAGAAATTTGAGGTCGGTCGGACTAAATCCCTAGGAGGAGTTCGTTAAAGTACGAAGTGTGTAAATCATCCAAAATTTGACGTAAAATTCAAAATGGCCGACTTCCTGTTGGGTTTAGGCTATGGCTCCAAGAGACTTTTTTGTGCGTCTGGACAAGATACACGTACCACAGAAAATTCGTGCACGTAGGTGAAACGTGCGGCGGGGGCTGCTTCGTTAAAAGTCACTTCCTGTTGCCAGCAGGTGGCGCTATGACTGTGGGTGAATGTCAGCATGTACATGTGTTCAGGGCGGGACTCTCATCCTACATGTACAGTTTGGTGCAGATGTGAGCATGTACACTGAAGTACGACAACTTCCGTGTCATGGCGAAGAGTTGATCTTTGACGCCACGCCACGGACACGCCCATTGACGAAAACTTGCAAATAGCACAACTTTTCATCTTCAATGCCTTTAGAAGGCACAGCAGAAATTTGAGGTCGGTCGGACTAAATCCCTAGGAGGAGTTCGTTAAAGTACGAAGTGTGTAAATCATCCAAAATTTGACGTAAAATTCAAAATGGCCGACTTCCTGTTGGGTTTAGGCATGGCTCCAAGAGACTTTTTTGTGCGTCTGGACAAGATACACGTACCACAGAAAATTCGTGCACGTAGGTGAAACATGCGGCGGGGGCTGCTTCGTTAAAAGTCACTTCCTGTTGCCAGCAGGTGGCGCTATGACTGTGGGTGAATGTCAGCATGTACATGTGTTCAGGGCGGGACTCTCATCCTACATGTACAGTTTGGTGCAGATGTGAGCATGTACACTGAAGTTACGACAACTTCCGTGTCATGGCGAAGAGTTGATTTGACGCCACGCCACGGACACGCCCATTGACGAAAACTTGCAAATAGCACAACTTTTCATCTTCAATGCCTTTAGAAGGCACAGCAGAAATTTGAGGTCGGTCGGACTAAATCCCTAGGAGGAGTTCGTTAAAGTACGAAGTGTGTAAATCATCCAAAATTTGACGTAAAATTCAAAATGGCCGACTTCCTGTTGGGTTTAGGCTATGGCTCCAAGAGACTTTTTTGTGCGTCTGGACAAGATACACGTACCACAGAAAATTCGTGCACGTAGGTGAAACGTGCGGCGGGGGCTGCTTCGTTAAAAGTCACTTCCTGTTGCCAGCAGGTGGCGCTATGACTGTGGGTGAATGTCAGCATGTACATGTGTTCAGGGCGGGACTCTCATCCTACATGTACAGTTTGGTGCAGATGTGAGCATGTACACTGAAGCTACGACAACTTCCGTGTCATGGCGAAGAGTTGATCTTTGACGCCACGCCACGGACACGCCCATTGACGAAAACTTGCAAATAGCACAACTTTTCATCTTCAATGCCTTTAGAAGGCACAGCAGAAATTTGAGGTCGGTCGGACTAAATCCCTAGGAGGAGTTCGTTAAAGTACGAAGTGTGTAAATCATCCAAAATTTGACGTAAAATTCAAAATGGCCGACTTCCTGTTGGGTTTAGGCTATGGCTCCAAGAGACTTTTTTGTGCGTCTGGACAAGATACACGTACCACAGAAAATTCGTGCACGTAGGTGAAACATGCGGCGGGGGCTGCTTCGTTAAAAGTCACTTCCTGTTGCCAGCAGGTGGCGATATGACTGTGGGTGAATGTCAGCATGTACATGTGTTCAGGGGGGACTCTCATCCTACATGTACAGTTTGGTGCAGATGTGAGCATGTACACTGAAGATACGACAACTTCCGTGTCATGGCGAAGAGTTGATCTTTGACGCCACGCCACGGACACGCCCATTGACGAAAACTTGCAAATAGCACAACTTTTCATCTTCAATGCCTTTAGAAGGCACAGCAGAAATTTGAGGTCGGTCGGACTAAATCCCTAGGAGGAGTTCGTTAAAGTACGAAGTGTGTAAATCATCCAAAATTTGACGTAAAATTCAAAATGGCCGACTTCCTGTTGGGTTTAGGCATCGCTCCAAGAGGCTTTTTTGTGCGTCTGGACAAGATACACGTACCACAGAAAATTCGTGCACGTAGGTGAAACGTGCGGCGGGGGCTGCTTCGTTAAAAGTCACTTCCTGTTGCCAGCAGGTGGCGCTATGACTGTGGGTGAATGTCAGCATGTACATGTGTTCAGGGCGGGACTCTCATCCTACATGTACAGTTTGGTGCAGATGTGAGCATGTACACTGAAGTACGACAACTTCCGTGTCATGGCGAAGAGTTGATCTTTGACGCCACGCCACGGACACGCCATTGACGAAAACTTGCAAATAGCACAACTTTTCATCTTCAATGCCTTTAGAAGGCACAGCAGAAATTTGAGGTCGGTCGGACTAAATCCCTAGGAGGAGTTCGTTAAAGTACGAAGTGTGTAAATCATCCAAAATTTGACGTAAAATTCAAAATGGCCGACTTCCTGTTGGGTTTAGGCTATGGCTCCAAGAGACTTTTTTGTGCGTCTGGACAAGATACACGTACCACAGAAAATTCGTGCACGTAGGTGAAACGTGCGGCGGGGGCTGCTTCGTTAAAAGTCACTTCCTGTTGCCAGCAGGTGGCGCTATGACTGTGGGTGAATGTCAGCATGTACATGTGTTCAGGGCGGGACTCTCATCCTACATGTACAGTTTGGTGCAGATGTGAGCATGTACACTGAAGTACGACAACTTCCGTGTCATGGCGAAGAGTTGATCTTTGACGCCACGCCACGGACACGCCCATTGACGAAAACTTGCAAATAGCACAACTTTTCATCTTCAATGCCTTTAGAAGGCACAGCAGAAATTTGAGGTCGGTCGGACTAAATCCCTAGGAGGAGTTCGTTAAAGTACGAAGTGTGTAAATCATCCAAAATTTGACGTAAAATTCAAAATGGCCGACTTCCTGTTGGGTTTAGGCTATGGCTCCAAGAGACTTTTTTGTGCGTCTGGACAAGATACACGTACCACAGAAAATTCGTGCACGTAGGTGAAACATGCGGCGGGGGCTGCTTCGTTAAAAGTCACTTCCTGTTGCCAGCAGGTGGCGCTATGACTGTGGGTGAATGTCAGCATGTACATGTGTTCAGGGCGGGACTCTCATCCTACATGTACAGTTTGGTGCAGATGTGAGCATGTACACTGAAGTTACGACAACTTCCGTGTCATGGCGAAGAGTTGATCTTTGACGCCACGCCACGGACACGCCCATTGACGAAAACTTGCAAATAGCACAACTTTTCATCTTCAATGCCTTTAGAAGGCACAGCAGAAATTTGAGGTCGGTCGGACTAAATCCCTAGGAGGAGTTCGTTAAAGTACGAAGTGTGTAAATCATCCAAAATTTGACGTAAAATTCAAAATGGCCGACTTCCTGTTGGGTTTAGGCTATGGCTCCAAGAGACTTTTTTGTGCGTCTGGACAAGATACACGTACCACAGAAAATTCGTGCACGTAGGTGAAACGTGCGGCGGGGGCTGCTTCGTTAAAAGTCACTTCCTGTTGCCAGCAGGTGGCGCTATGACTGTGGGTGAATGTCAGCATGTACATGTGTTCAGGGCGGGACTCTCATCCTACATGTACAGTTTGGTGCAGATGTGAGCATGTACACTGAAGTACGACAACTTCCGTGTCATGGCGAAGAGTTGATCTTTGACGCCACGCCACGGACACGCCCATTGACGAAAACTTGCAAATAGCACAACTTTTCATCTTCAATGCCTTTAGAAGGCACAGCAGAAATTTGAGGTCGGTCGGACTAAATCCCTAGGAGGAGTTCGTTAAAGTACGAAGTGTGTAAATCATCCAAAATTTGACGTAAAATTCAAAATGGCCGACTTCCTGTTGGGTTTAGGCTATGGCTCCAAGAGACTTTTTTGTGCGTCTGGACAAGATACACGTACCACAGAAAATTCGTGCACGTAGGTGAAACGTGCGGCGGGGGCTGCTTCGTTAAAAGTCACTTCCTGTTGCCAGCAGGTGGCGCTATGACTGTGGGTGAATGTCAGCATGTACATGTGTTCAGGGCGGGACTCTCATCCTACATGTACAGTTTGGTGCAGATGTGAGCATGTACACTGAAGATACGACAACTTCCGTGTCATGGCGAAGAGTTGATCTTTGACGCCACGCCACGGACACGCCCATTGACGAAAACTTGCAAATAGCACAACTTTTCATCTTCAATGCCTTTAGAAGGCACAGCAGAAATTTGAGGTCGGTCGGACTAAATCCCTAGGAGGAGTTCGTTAAAGTACGAAGTGTGTAAATCATCCAAAATTTGACGTAAAATTCAAAATGGCCGACTTCCTGTTGGGTTTAGGCTATGGCTCCAAGAGACTTTTTTGTGCGTCTGGACAAGATACACGTACCACAGAAAATTCGTGCACGTAGGTGAAACATGCGGCGGGGGCTGCTTCGTTAAAAGTCACTTCCTGTTGCCAGCAGGTGGCGCTATGACTGTGGGTGAATGTCAGCATGTACATGTGTTCAGGGCGGGACTCTCATCCTACATGTACAGTTTGGTGCAGATGTGAGCATGTACACTGAAGTACGACAACTTCCGTGTCATGGCGAAGAGTTGATCTTTGACGCCACGCCACGGACACGCCCATTGACGAAAACTTGCAAATAGCACAACTTTTCATCTTCAATGCCTTTAGAAGGCACAGCAGAAATTTGAGGTCGGTCGGACTAAATCCCTAGGAGGAGTTCGTTAAAGTACGAAGTGTGTAAATCATCCAAAATTTGACGTAAAATTCAAAATGGCCGACTTCCTGTTTTTAGGCATGGCTCCAAGAGGCTTTTTTGTGCGTCTGGACAAGATACACGTACCACAGAAAATTCGTGCACGTAGGTGAAACGTGCGGCGGGGGCTGCTTCGTTAAAAGTCACTTCCTGTTGCCAGCAGGTGGCGCTATGACTGTGGGTGAATGTCAGCATGTACATGTGTTCAGGGCGGGACTCTCATCCTACATGTACAGTTTGGTGCAGATGTGAGCATGTACACTGAAGTACGACAACTTCCGTGTCATGGCGAAGAGTTGATCTTTGACGCACGCCACGGACACGCCCATTGACGAAAACTTGCAAATAGCACAACTTTTCATCTTCAATGCCTTTAGAAGGCACAGCAGAAATTTGAGGTCGGTCGGACTAAATCCCTAGGAGGAGTTCGTTAAAGTACGAAGTGTGTAAATCATCCAAAATTTGACGTAAAATTCAAAATGGCCGACTTCCTGTTGGGTTTAGGCTATGGCTCCAAGAGACTTTTTGTGCGTCTGGACAAGATACACGTACCACAGAAAATTCGTGCACGTAGGTGAAACGTGCGGCGGGGGCTGCTTCGTTAAAAGTCACTTCCTGTTGCCAGCAGGTGGCGCTATGACTGTGGGTGAATGTCAGCATGTACATGTGTTCAGGGCGGGACTCTCATCCTACATGTACAGTTTGGTGCAGATGTGAGCATGTACACTGAAGTACGACAACTTCCGTGTCATGGCGAAGAGTTGATCTTTGACGCCACGCCACGGACACGCCCATTGACGAAAACTTGCAAATAGCACAACTTTTCATCTTCAATGCCTTTAGAAGGCACAGCAGAAATTTGAGGTCGGTCGGACTAAATCCCTAGGAGGAGTTCGTTAAAGTACGAAGTGTGTAAATCATCCAAAATTTGACGTAAAATTCAAAATGGCCGACTTCCTGTTGGGTTTAGGCTATGGCTCCAAGAGACTTTTTTGTGCGTCTGGACAAGATACACGTACCACAGAAAATTCGTGCACGTAGGTGAAACATGCGGCGGGGGCTGCTTCGTTAAAAGTCACTTCCTGTTGCCAGCAGGTGGCGCTATGACTGTGGGTGAATGTCAGCATGTACATGTGTTCAGGGGGGACTCTCATCCTACATGTACAGTTTGGTGCAGATGTGAGCATGTACACTGAAGATACGACAACTTCCGTGTCATGGCGAAGAGTTGATCTTTGACGCCACGCCACGGACACGCCCATTGACGAAAACTTGCAAATAGCACAACTTTTCATCTTCAATGCCTTTAGAAGGCACAGCAGAAATTTGAGGTCGGTCGGACTAAATCCCTAGGAGGAGTTCGTTAAAGTACGAAGTGTGTAAATCATCCAAAATTTGACGTAAAATTCAAAATGGCCGACTTCCTGTTGGGTTTAGGCTATGGCTCCAAGAGACTTTTTTGTGCGTCTGGACAAGATACACGTACCACAGAAAATTCGTGCACGTAGGTGAAACGTGCGGCGGGGGCTGCTTCGTTAAAAGTCACTTCCTGTTGCCAGCAGGTGGCGCTATGACTGTGGGTGAATGTCAGCATGTACATGTGTTCAGGGCGGGACTCTCATCCTACATGTACAGTTTGGTGCAGATGTGAGCATGTACACTGAAGATACGACAACTTCCGTGTCATGGCGAAGAGTTGATCTTTGACGCCACGCCACGGACACGCCCATTGACGAAAACTTGCAAATAGCACAACTTTTCATCTTCAATGCCTTTAGAAGGCACAGCAGAAATTTGAGGTCGGTCGGACTAAATCCCTAGGAGGAGTTCGTTAAAGTACGAAGTGTGTAAATCATCCAAAATTTGACGTAAAATTCAAAATGGCCGACTTCCTGTTGGGTTTAGGCTATGGCTCCAAGAGACTTTTTTGTGCGTCTGGACAAGATACACGTACCACAGAAAATTCGTGCACGTAGGTGAAACATGCGGGGGGGCTGCTTCGTTAAAAGTCACTTCCTGTTGCCAGCAGGTGGCGCTATGACTGTGGGTGAATGTCAGCATGTACATGTGTTCAGGGCGGGACTCTCATCCTACATGTACAGTTTGGTGCAGATGTGAGCATGTACACTGAAGTACGACAACTTCCGTGTCATGGCGAAGAGTTGATCTTTGACGCCACGCCACGGACACGCCCATTGACGAAAACTTGCAAATAGCACAACTTTTCATCTTCAATGCCTTTAGAAGGCACAGCAGAAATTTGAGGTCGGTCGGACTAAATCCCTAGGAGGAGTTCGTTAAAGTACGAAGTGTGTAAATCATCCAAAATTTGACGTAAAATTCAAAATGGCCGACTTCCTGTTGGGTTTAGGCTATGGCTCCAAGAGACTTTTTTGTGCGTCTGGACAAGATACACGTACCACAGAAAATTCGTGCACGTAGGTGAAATGCGGCGGGGGCTGCTTCGTTAAAAGTCACTTCCTGTTGCCAGCAGGTGGCGCTATGACTGTGGGTGAATGTCAGCATGTACATGTGTTCAGGGCGGGACTCTCATCCTACATGTACAGTTTGGTGCAGATGTGAGCATGTACACTGAAGTTACGACAACTTCCGTGTCATGGCGAAGAGTTGATATTTGACGCCACGCCACGGACACGCCCATTGACGAAAACTTGCAAATAGCACAACTTTTCATCTTCATGCCTTTAGAAGGCACAGCAGAAATTTGAGGTCGGTCGGACTAAATCCCTAGGAGGAGTTCGTTAAAGTACGAAGTGTGTAAATCATCCAAAATTTGACGTAAAATTCAAAATGGCCGACTTCCTGTTGGGTTTAGGCTATGGCTCCAAGAGACTTTTTTGTGCGTCTGGACAAGATACACGTACCACAGAAAATTCGTGCACGTAGGTGAAACATGCGGCGGGGGCTGCTTCGTTAAAAGTCACTTCCTGTTGCCAGCAGGTGGCGATATGACTGTGGGTGAATGTCAGCATGTACATGTGTTCAGGGCGGGACTCTCATCCTACATGTACAGTTTGGTGCAGATGTGAGCATGTACACTGAAGATACGACAACTTCCGTGTCATGGCGAAGAGTTGATCTTTGACGCCACGCCACGGACACGCCCATTGACGAAAACTTGCAAATAGCACAACTTTTCATCTTCAATGCCTTTAGAAGGCACAGCAGAAATTTGAGGTCGGTCGGACTAAATCCCTAGGAGGAGTTCGTTAAAGTACGAAGTGTGTAAATCATCCAAAATTTGACGTAAAATTCAAAATGGCCGACTTCCTGTTGTTTAGGCATCGCTCCAAGGCTTTTTTGTGCGTCTGGACAAGATACACGTACCACAGAAAATTCGTGCACGTAGGTGAAACGTGCGGCGGGGGCTGCTTCGTTAAAAGTCACTTCCTGTTGCCAGCAGGTGGCGCTATGACTGTGGGTGAATGTCAGCATGTACATGTGTTCAGGGCGGGACTCTCATCCTACATGTACAGTTTGGTGCAGATGTGAGCATGTACACTGAAGTACGACAACTTCCGTGTCATGGCGAAGAGTTGATTTGACGCCACGCCACGGACACGCCCATTGACGAAAATTGCAAATAGCACAACTTTTCATCTTCATGCCTTTAGAAGGCACAGCAGAAATTTGAGGTCGGTCGGACTAAATCCCTAGGAGGAGTTCGTTAAAGTACGAAGTGTGTAAATCATCCAAAATTTGACGTAAAATTCAAAATGGCCGACTTCCTGTTGGGTTTAGGCTATGGCTCCAAGAGACTTTTTTGTGCGTCTGGACAAGATACACGTACCACAGAAAATTCGTGCACGTAGGTGAAACATGCGGCGGGGGCTGCTTCGTTAAAAGTCACTTCCTGTTGCCAGCAGGTGGCGATATGACTGTGGGTGAATGTCAGCATGTACATGTGTTCAGGGGGGACTCTCATCCTACATGTACAGTTTGGTGCAGATGTGAGCATGTACACTGAAGATACGACAACTTCCGTGTCATGGCGAAGAGTTGATCTTTGACGCCACGCCACGGACACGCCCATTGACGAAAACTTGCAAATAGCACAACTTTTCATCTTCAATGCCTTTAGAAGGCACAGCAGAAATTTGAGGTCGGTCGGACTAAATCCCTAGGAGGAGTTGTTAAAGTACGAAGTGTGTAAATCATCCAAAATTTGACGTAAAATTCAAAATGGCCGACTTCCTGTGATTTTAGGCATGGCTCCAAGAGGCTTTTTTGTGCGTCTGGACAAGATACACGTACCACAGAAAATTCGTGCACGTAGGTGAAACATGCGGCGGGGGCTGCTTCGTTAAAAGTCACTTCCTGTTGCCAGCAGGTGGCGCTATGACTGTGGGTGAATGTCAGCATGTACATGTGTTCAGGGCGGGACTCTCATCCTACATGTACAGTTTGGTGCAGATGTGAGCATGTACACTGAAGTTACGACAACTTCCGTGTCATGGCGAAGAGTTGATATTTGACGCCACGCCACGGACACGCCCATTGACGAAAACTTGCAAATAGCACAACTTTTCATCTTCAATGCCTTTAGAAGGCACAGCAGAAATTTGAGGTCGGTCGGACTAAATCCCTAGGAGGAGTTCGTTAAAGTACGAAGTGTGTAAATCATCCAAAATTTGACGTAAAATTCAAAATGGCCGACTTCCTGTTGTTTAGGCATGGCTCCAAGAGGCTTTTTTGTGCGTCTGGACAAGATACACGTACCACAGAAAATTCGTGCACGTAGGTGAAATGCGGCGGGGGCTGCTTCGTTAAAAGTCACTTCCTGTTGCCAGCAGGTGGCGCTATGACTGTGGGTGAATGTCAGCATGTACATGTGTTCAGGCGGGACTCTCATCATGTACAGTTTGGTGCAGATGTGAGCATGTACACTGAAGTACGACAACTTCCGTGTCATGGCGAAGAGTTGATCTTTGACGCACGCCACGGACACGCCCATTGACGAAAACTTGCAAATAGCACAACTTTTCATCTTCAATGCCTTTAGAAGGCACAGCAGAAATTTGAGGTCGGTCGGACTAAATCCCTAGGAGGAGTTCGTTAAAGTACGAAGTGTGTAAATCATCCAAAATTTGACGTAAAATTCAAAATGGCCGACTTCCTGTTGGGTTTAGGCTATGGCTCCAAGAGACTTTTTTGTGCGTCTGGACAAGATACACGTACCACAGAAAATTCGTGCACGTAGGTGAAACATGCGGGGGGCTGCTTCGTTAAAAGTCACTTCCTGTTGCCAGCAGGTGGCGATATGACTGTGGGTGAATGTCAGCATGTACATGTGTTCAGGGGGGACTCTCATCCTACATGTACAGTTTGGTGCAGATGTGAGCATGTACACTGAAGATACGACAACTTCCGTGTCATGGCGAAGAGTTGATCTTTGACGCCACGCCACGGACACGCCCATTGACGAAAACTTGCAAATAGCACAACTTTTCATCTTCAATGCCTTTAGAAGGCACAGCAGAAATTTGAGGTCGGTCGGACTAAATCCCTAGGAGGAGTTTGTTAAAGTACGAAGTGTGTAAATCATCCAAAATTTGACGTAAAATTCAAAATGGCCGACTTCCTGTTGTTTAGGCATCGCTCCAAGAGCTTTTTTGTGCGTCTGGACAAGATACACGTACCACAGAAATTCGTGCACGTAGGTGAAACGTGCGGCGGGGGCTGCTTCGTTAAAAGTCACTTCCTGTTGCCAGCAGGTGGCGCTATGACTGTGGGTGAATGTCAGCATGTACATGTGTTCAGGGCGGGACTCTCATCCTACATGTACAGTTTGGTGCAGATGTGAGCATGTACACTGAAGTTACGACAACTTCCGTGTCATGGCGAAGAGTTGATTTGACGCACGCCACGGACACGCCATTGACGAAAACTTGCAAATAGCACAACTTTTCATCTTCATGCCTTTAGAAGGCACAGCAGAAATTTGAGGTCGGTCGGACTAAATCCCTAGGAGGAGTTCGTTAAAGTACGAAGTGTGTAAATCATCCAAAATTTGACGTAAATTCAAAATGGCCGACTTCCTGTTGGTTTAGGCTATGGCTCCAAGAGACTTTTTTGTGCGTCTGGACAAGATACACGTACCACAGAAAATTCGTGCACGTAGGTGAAACGTGCGGCGGGGGCTGCTTCGTTAAAAGTCACTTCCTGTTGCCAGCAGGTGGCGCTATGACTGTGGGTGAATGTCAGCATGTACATGTGTTCAGGGCGGGACTCTCATCCTCATGTACAGTTTGGTGCAGATGTGAGCATGTACACTGAATACGACAACTTCCGTGTCATGGCGAAGAGTTGATCTTTGACGCCACGCCACGGACACGCCATTGACGAAAACTTGCAAATAGCACAACTTTTCATCTTCAATGCCTTTAGAAGGCACAGCAGAAATTTGAGGTCGGTCGGACTAAATCCCTAGGAGGAGTTCGTTAAAGTACGAAGTGTGTAAATCATCCAAAATTTGACGTAAAATTCAAAATGGCCGACTTCCTGTTGGGTTTAGGCTATGGCTCCAAGAGACTTTTTTGTGCGTCTGGACAAGATACACGTACCACAGAAAATTCGTGCACGTAGGTGAAACATGCGGCGGGGGCTGCTTCGTTAAAAGTCACTTCCTGTTGCCAGCAGGTGGCGATATGACTGTGGGTGAATGTCAGCATGTACATGTGTTCAGGGCGGGACTCTCATCCTACATGTACAGTTTGGTGCAGATGTGAGCATGTACACTGAAGTTACGACAACTTCCGTGTCATGGCGAAGAGTTGATCTTTGACGCCACGCCACGGACACGCCATTGACGAAACTTGCAAAAGCACAACTTTCATCTTCATGCCTTTAGAAGGCACAGCAGAAATTTGAGGTCGGTCGGACTAATCCCTAGGAGGAGTTGTTAAAGTACGAAGTGTGTAAATCATCCAAATTTGACGTAAAATTCAAATGGCCGACTTCCGTTGTTTTAGGCTATGGCTCCAAGAGACTTTTTTGTGCGTCTGGACAGATACACGTACCACAGAAAATTCGTGCACGTAGGTGAAACGTGCGGCGGGGGCTGCTTCGTTAAAAGTCACTTCCTGTTGCCAGCAGGTGGCGCTATGACTGTGTGAATGTCAGCATGTACATGTGTTCAGGGCGGGACTCTCATCTACATGTACAGTTTGGTGCAGATGTGAGCATGTACACTGAAGTACGACAACTTCCGTGTCATGGCGAAGAGTTGATTTGACGCCACGCCACGGACACGCCCATTGACGAAAACTTGCAAATAGCACAACTTTTCATCTTCAATGCCTTTAGAAGGCACAGCAGAAATTTGAGGTCGGTCGGACTAAATCCCTAGGAGGAGTTCGTTAAAGTACGAAGTGTGTAAATCATCCAAAATTTGACGTAAAATTCAAAATGGCCGACTTCCTGTTGGTTTAGGCTATGGCTCCAAGAGACTTTTTTGTGCGTCTGGACAAGATACACGTACCACAGAAAATTCGTGCACGTAGGTGAAAACATGCGGCGGGGGCTGCTTCGTTAAAAGTCACTTCCTGTTGCCAGCAGGTGGCGATATGACTGTGGGTGAATGTCAGCATGTACATGTGTTCAGGGCGGGACTCTCATCCTACATGTACAGTTGGTGCAGATGTGAGCATGTACACTGAAGTTACGACAACTTCCGTGTCATGGCGAGAGTTGATCTTTGACGCCACGCCACGGACACGCCATGACGAAAACTTGCAAATAGCACAACTTTTCATCTTCAATGCCTTTAGAAGGCACAGCAGAAATTTGAGGTCGGTCGGACTAAATCCCTAGGAGGAGTTCGTTAAAGTACGAAGTGTGTAAATCATCCAAAATTTGACGTAAAATTCAAAATGGCCGACTTCCTGTTGGTTAGGGCTAGGCTCCAAGAGCTTTTTTGTGCGCTGGACAGATACACGTACCACAGAAAATTCGTGCACGTAGGTGAAATGCGGGGGGGCTGCTGTTAAAAGTCACTTCCTGTTGCCAGCAGGTGGCGCTATGACTGTGGTGAATGTCAGCATGTACATGGTTCAGGGCGGGACTTCATCCTTCATGTACAGTTTGGTCCAGATGTGAGCATGACACTGAAGCTACGACAACTTCCGTGTCATGGCGAAGAGTGATCTTTGACGCCACGCCACGGACACGCCATGACGAAAACTTGCAAATAGCACAACTTTTCATCTTCATGCCTTTAGAAGGCACAGCAGAAATTTGAGGTCGGTCGGACTAAATCCCTAGGAGGAGTCGTTAAAGTACGAAGTGTGTAAATCATCCAAAATTTGACGAAATTCAAAATGGCCGACTTCCTTTGGGTTAGGGCTATGGCTCAAGAGACTTTTTTGTGCGTCTGGACAAGATACACGTACCACAGAAAATTCGTGCACGTAGGTGAAACATGCGGCGGGGGCTGCTTCGTTAAAAGTCACTTCCTGTTGCCAGCAGGTGGCGATGACTGTGGGTGAATGTCAGCATGTACATGTGTTCAGGGTGGGACTCTCATCCTACATGTACAGTTTGGTGCAGATGTGAGCATGTACACTGAAGATACGACAACTTCCGTGTCATGGCGAAGAGTTGATCTTTGACGCCACGCCACGGACACCCCATTGACGAAAACTTGCAAATAGCACAACTTTTCATCTTCAATGCCTTTAGAAGGCACAGCAGAAATTTGAGGTCGGTCGGCTAAATCCCTAGGAGGAGTTGTTAAAGTACGAAGTGTGTAAATCATCCAAATTTGACGTAAAATTCAAAATGGCCGACTTCCTGTTGATTTTAGGCATCGCTCCAAGAGGCTTTTTTGTGCGTCTGGACAAGATACACGTACCACAGAAAATTCGTGCACGTAGGTGAAACATGCGGCGGGGGGCTGCTTCGTTAAAAGTCACTTCCTGTTGCCAGCAGGTGGCGCTATGACTGTGGTGAATGTCAGCATGTACATGTGTTCAGGGCGGGACTCCCTA
>NW_024044411.1:0-16138 GCF_014851395.1 Micropterus salmoides | reverse complement strand
CAAACTACGACTGTTTAGAGAGCATGTCTTTAGTTATGCTAGCTTTAGATGTTAAAGTGACTTCCGTTTACATACATGACATCTGATTGAACAGCACTGCAGATGTTTCACTAGTCTGAACGAGTTTTAATGCAATTTGAATTTCAGATGATAGTGATGGTGAAGAAGGAGGTTCTGATAGGCTGGTGAACAGAAGACCAATCAATGTTGGGTTATCGTCTCGGAAGTGTTTTCACCAGAGCTTTATTTGGGCCCCCAAAAACCAAACTACTTTGATGGAAGTTGATTCATGCAGAGTATGTCTGGATCGTGGAAGAACGGATTTTGGACTGAAAGAACGTAGGTATGAAAGTTGGACATAAGATCTGGAGAGGGAAACGACAGCTGAAACGTGACATGATGCCTTGAAGCGATTCCAGCCATTAGGTGCTGAGGTGCTCGCGGGCCGAGGCTGGCTTCTTGAGAGGTTTCTTAGCCGTGGAGCTAGTTGAACGATGTGGCTGAAAATGTGATGAAAATTTGATTCTGGGCCAAGTGTCTGAATTTCTGGACAGTGAATCACTGATGCTGCTGTGGTGCTCAGGAATGTGAGCTGCCATGAAGATGAACTGGTGTTGAACCGAGTTCATGTGAGTCTGCAATGAGCTGGGTGCTGACTGGAGAATCTAACTTAGAATCTCAATGATTATAGTGTTATCAGAGTGGATGAGAATGGACTTCCTAGACTATTAAAGCCCTCAAAGAATGGCAGCTGTGACTATGGGGTAATTTTTCAGCGCTGAGGAAAGCTTGAGATCTGAATTTGAGGTTGTGGCAGGCATAAGAAGTGTCTGAAAGGACTTCTATACTTTGACGGTTGTCCCGAGGTGCCGTACTGGTCACTCTGCTGGTGTGGTTGGATTACTGGACAGGTACTCCTGGAGTGAGGTCCTCCACAGAAGGAGCAGAAGCCTGCAGATGGAAAGAGTGCAGCCCAGGTGGTTGAAATTATTGGAGACCGTTCTGCCTCCTGGTCTTGGTCTTTCCCGTTTTTAAATTCCCTTTGGCATGGGGACATTAACAGAAGGACAATAAAGGACAAACCAGTTGGAAATGGAGATGAAAGCTGAGGATCACCAACTAGATTTGCATATGATGGGGCCCTTTGAGTTGACCGGGCTCTTGTACTGCAGCATTGGCTGCTTGGAAAGAGGGAGGAGCAGAGGCCGAACTGAAAGGGCAGAAGGGAGGGTAGAAGAAGGGATGAGGGGATAAAAGCATGGATGTGCACAGGAGTTTTGTGAAGCCTGGGAATAGAAGGCAGAGGGAAACAGAGGTGATGTTGACTGTAGCCGTCGCTGTGACGCTGCGCATGACGCCACTGGCTGTGGCTGACACTGGCGGAGAAGCCGAAAGTGCTCGAGCCTCATGTGGTTGTTGTTGCCGAGTACTGATGGAGGTTAAGTAGAGATGAAACAATCTTGTTTTATTGTCATTGCGGTGGAAGGAATTCCATCGCCTTTCCTTCTGAGGAACGGTTGGAGGCGGGCGACGGTCGAGTCTCTTATGTCGAGCTCAGTTTGTGTAAGTAAAGATGGCCGCACTGTGGAGGAGAAGTGGGTGTCTGGACGAGAGGAGGCTGCCGTGCCTACAGAGTCCTCGATTTCCTGAACTCGCTGACGGAGGGGCAGAGGCCTGGGATCCACAGGGATTTGGGGATAAAGATCCCGCAGCGGAGTGCAAGCGGCTCCCCTGAGACGTTTGGCTGTGGTCTGACTGCTGATGCGTGATGGGAACTCACCGGGTTGTTGTCTGAATCAGGCAAGTTGATGTGAATTTCTGGATCCGTGACTGTGTGATCAATTGATTCAAGTGGTTCAAGTGGTTCAAGTGGCAAGACAGACAGAACGTGATCCGTGTTCTTGCTTCGAGCATCTGAGACAAACGGGGCAGGCTGAGTAGAACAGGTATAGGTAGTCTTGACAGGTGATTGGATTGGTTGAGGCGTGGCTCCCGAACCTAAGTTAACAAATTAACTTAATTTGCTGAGAAGTTGGGGAAGACTTTATGTTCAGAAGGATTTCCGAAGAGTTGCTGCAACAAAGTCCTGGTTGTGTTATTGGTCCTCAGTTCGCTGTTGAGAATCTCAGCAACACTGAAAGAGAAAAACAGAGACGAGCGTCGCTGCAGCCAGAGAGAAAAAAACATCCGTGTGCGCGCACGCACACACACACACACACACACACAACACACAGGAAGGCAATTAGCGCCGCATGAAGACTGAAAATGTGTGTGTGTGTGTGTGTGTGTGTAGGAAATTAGACTGCCTCATTATTCAAATTGGCTCGGAGGAGAAACGCAGCGCTCGCCTCGTTTACGCCTCGTCGGAGAGAGAGAGAGAGAGAGAGAGAGAGAGAGAGCGTCTCTCCTCCTCTGTCTCCTCGTTCTGTCATTCACCATCCCTTTGTCCTCCCTCGCCTTCCTCCTCTGTCACTCATCGTCCCCTCCATCCCTTTTCTTCTTCTTTCCCTCCTTTCTCTTCATCCCCCTCCCATCACCACCACCCCCCTCCCCCTCCCTCCTCCCCCCCTCCCCCTTCGTTCTCCCGTTCTCAAATTACATCCTCGTTGCCGCCTCGTTTCTCATCCTGTTGCCGGAGGCTGTCGCCGAGGACCCGCGAGGGCGCTAAACGATTTCCCACCATGCATCAGTCCCCTCACACACACACACAGTAAATGTCAGCTTTTTTCACGTTGCAGAAATCTACAGCTGACTTGTTGACGGAGCTTTAAGGAATTAAATCGGTGACAAAATTCTCAATTTCAAGCTTCCAAAGCTGAACTTTCACTGACAGACTATCCTGACAGAGTGAAGCTCATAGTCTGAACTTATCTTAAAATTTGTACGCAACCAAATATTCAAATTAACGTACCCAAAACCTGAGAAGCAAATGTCAGTTGAAACATCAGTCTACAGACGTGCTAACGATTTCCAGACTAGCAAACCAGGAAGCCTAGTAAGAAATCCCCCCCCCCCCCCCAAAGCCACTCCCCCAAAACACCGTTAGCACATGACACATAACAGGTGTGTTTAGCCGGTCAACATGCATAAATTCAGTGATTTAGGTACAAACATTTCTGATGATTGTGGGAAGGGCAGGGGCTTCGGGGGGCTGTCAACACCTTTATCACAAACGTAGCAAGCTACCGCTAGCTAACTAGCACTTCCGGTCTGTATGGGACGCCCCAGAGCGTCTCATATTGATGCAGACGCTAAAGGGTACGTCAAATAACGCTTACGCTTTGTCACTCTTTCTCAAATCGTCGGTATATGACGCCCTGAGATGAGAACGGGCTGCAGCCACAGATCTCAGGTTTATTTTCATTTTTGTGTCAGAGCATTTTATTGATTCAGTGCTGCTGGCATACAAAGGCAATATAACAAAATAAATAACGCTTCTGAAATACACAGATAACCTCTCAATATGCTTTTTTAAAATGTCTGATTAGTCTGCGATGAGCTAATGCAGTTAACTTGTTAACTTGAGTTACGTTAGCCAGCTAACAGTGCGTGTAGCCATAAAAGTCTCTTTTTTGTCACCATTATCATCAAAACATGAGATGGATGCTGGATAAAAAAAAAAGTTGATGACACTCTTTGATGTGTACGAGTCCATGTTGTACCTGGTGTGACCACAGGGTGGCGCCACATCCACCAAAATAGACACATTTATGCTTTATTTCAGCAAATTACATGTAACATGTTCTAAAAAATTGAGATGAAATATTTTTGGGGCGTTTATTCGCAAAGAAATTGTGGGAATAAGTGAAAACTGCAAAGGTAGATGTGAAGTTTTTACCTTTTAGAATTCTTGTTGAATCATTAATCAGTCCCTCCAGGACTCTGACCCTAAAGCTGCATATTTAAACCAGCTGACCTTGATCTTTTCCTGCTGCTGAGTGGGAAGCAGCAGCCTGTCTCAGCGTCTCTCTGACGTCCTCCATGTGTTCTGACGTTCTCTCTCAAAGTGTTTGTCTGGAAAAAGTTTCCTTTATGTGGGACCACAATACTGCAGGTTCTGCGGAACAGGTTCCCCGCTTTGGTGAAGAAGATCTGGATCCTGGTCTTCACGGCCCTTTGCTGTGATTTTGTCGGTAATGTGAGACGCTGGTATCGCATGCAGACGTGTGACGTTTTGCAGGAAATGATTAACAGAAAAGTTGCGGTGATTGGTCAAAATTGCAAGTCGCAGGGATTGGTTGAATTTGTGTTAATAGTTGCGATCGTGACATCACAAAATCCTCGAGGGACTGATAAATCTATGCAACCTTGCTGTCGGACATGGCATCGAGAGTGTGGCTGATGGTGAGCAATATCTAAACCTGTTATCTTGTAAATTATCTTTAAACAAACGTAAATTAGCTAGCTCGTTGAACAAACTGTAAGTTGTTGTTAGGGTCAGCGCTACGGCAGCTCAAACAACACAGGTTTCACTTCAACTAACATGCAAGAAAAATATACTAGCATTTATTAAAAGACTAACTCTGTATAGCCAGTAATATCTAAAAATAACTTAATAACACAGTGACAGATTGAAACTTAAATAAAATAGCTAATCTTAAATGTCCTCGTCCCCTGGAAACTTTTCAGTTCGTTTTGTACAACTTTCAGTGTTTCTCTTTGTCTCATCCACCTATGTTGAATGTTTAAAGGTGTTTCCTTCATGCGTTCTGTCTGCAGTGCGCTTTCTGAAACTGAGTTATTGTTTGCTCCACCTTTAAATCTTGAGCTGCGTCCAACATGACTGCTTACACCTTTTATCATTTCTCAGTTTGTACGAGGAAGAAACACGACCGAGGAGTCGAGGCAACAACAGTTCAGCTGCTGCTGATTATTTAAAATACTGTAACAACGCTTTCAGGTTCTGCGTAAGAAACTCTCAGCTGTTTTCCTCGACGATGCTCTGCAGAATCCACGGCTCCTCGTTTCTGTTTAACGTCTCCGCAGACGATCGTTGGACATCAAATCACCTTCAATCATGCAAACGACGACAAGAGAAACCACAGGAGAGGAAGGAGGAAGAAAAGGAGGAGGAGGAGAGAAGAAGACAGAGGAGGAAGAAAAAAAGATGATGTAAGGAAGACAAACACAAAGAAAGACAGCGTGAGAATAAGATGGATAGAAAGAAAGAAGAAAAAGATGGAGGCTAATAGATGTCTACAGGGTCACATAAATCACACACTTCCTGTCTGACAAATTGATCGCTCTGCTGCAAATCTCCCCCAGTGCACCGACTGACAGGCGCTGTGTGTGTGTGTTCGAGTGTGTGTGTGTGTGTTTAGGACGACCCGACAGATGAAACAGCCGGGACGGAAGAAGAAGAAAGAAAAGAAAGCACGAGAGGAAAGACGAAGACAGACGAAACTTAAACGCTACGGTGTGATTTACAAATAAGTATTACTTATCATTTTATATTGATTCTTACTCTCAAAAACAATTGACCGTAACACGTAAATGTATTGAGTCAATGCAATTACCAGTTTCTGACTTGAGCCATCAACAGTAGTTACTAAGAGTTTCCTTAACTAACACTGTTGTAGGTTACGTTAACTAAATGTTAGTTTTTGCTAACGTTAACGGCTCTTTATTGGACTTTTAACACTGTCCGCTACAGAGTCCCTGAAGTCCCATAAGATTATCTTATGGGGGCTTCAGGGACTCTGTAGTCAGTCAAACGTTACCTGAGATTGAGGTATGTTTGCTAAACACATCAGTTAGTCGTCATCCTAAAAATGTTTTTTCTTTAAACAAATCCCTTTTGTGTGGTTCTCGGCTAACGTAGCTTAAGCTAGCTTGAACTGCTTTTTCTGAGTAATATTTATCTAAATCTTCTTGTTTTAGACAAAATACAAAATAAATTGGTATAGAAACACCAACGTGAAAAGGATTTAGCGCCCTCTGGTGGTCGAATCAAAACCGTGACAATTTTCAGTTTTTCACTTTTACATTTCTACAAAGTAAAACTTTTGTCATCAGAATAATTTAAGAGTGGATTTAATCACATAATAAATAACTGAACCCTGCTGACTGCGCGACACGCCAGCTGTAAAAACCACTTTAAACCATGGCGAACAGCGAGAGAGAGATTGGACTGTGGATGCGTCAGAGACAAAACAGTGTAACAGGTGAATAATCAGAGCTGGAGCGCCGTTTGTCACTGAAACGAGAAGACAACGCTGGCGGCACACACACACACACAGAGGCTGGAATTACCTGTAAACATACCAGAGAGACAGTAAACGCATCGCAAAACACACCACATGGACAGTGAATGCATCACGCACTTTAAGTGCTTAACTAAGTTTCCAGTGGTGAAGAGAGGCTGGACCACGAGGGTAACAACCCAAAAAACTGGACTGAACTGGACCGACACGCTGACCCTGGGTGACCCCCCCCCCACACACACACACACGCACGCCCTCCTGCTGCTGACCTTTGACCTTTAATTCACACACACACACACACGTGACTCATTCCTCCACACACTCACTAATGAATGTTGTTTAAGTGATCTACCCGTGTGTGTGTGTGTGTTAATTATTCTGGGTCTAACCTTGTCAGCCACTAATTGGCGCGCAGACACACACACACACACAGCTGATGGTGTGTGTGTGTGCGCAGACAGCGTGTTACCACAGTGCCCCCTGCTGGTCTCAGTCAGTTTATCATGTTTCTTGACTTGAATGTAAATGTAGCAGAAACTGTAAAGGTACAAATCAACTCCAGTTTTCTCCTTTTACGTATTTATTTAAAATAATCTTGATTATCTTCATTTTATGACATCGATTATTAGAACAACAACAAAATCAACTAATCATCAGTTGCAGTCCTGTACAAAATGGGTAAAAAGAGGCTCCTGAATCTAACAGTTGAGGTTGTGGATTCGACTGAAGCCCACAACAAGGATGCTGACTGTTTTGAAGCTGATGTTTAAAGGAAAGAGGTAAAAGCACCAAGAAAGACTGTTTCTCTGTCTGCTCCAGTGCCTCAGGCTGGTCGAGGGCCGCTTGGCAGATCTGAGGTTCTGGGTTCATTTCTCACTTGATGCTCTCCGTTTAAAAAGCTGATGTTGAAACCAAACATTCACAAGCTCTTTTAACACAGCTGAAGAAATAAAAAGACAAGCGTTTAGTCGAAGGCCTCTGTCCAACACACACAGTTAAAATCTGCATGGAGCAGCACTGAAAGGACTCCAGCACGTTTTATTATATAAAGTACATATGATTTAACATTTAGACTATTTGTACCTCTCTTTTACTTAAAAGATACAAAACATTCACGCATCATCATGAATAAGCACTCGTCTTAAAGCTGTACACAACACACACAGAGCACAAAACCACTTTTCACTCGCAGAGGACTAAAATAAATGTGTGCCTGCAGAACCTGCTGCCCTCAATACAGGTAGAGCAAAATAAACTCCACCAGAGGTAGTGAACCCTGGTGATCTCATGAAGTTTGAGGTCCATCCCCCAGAGGAAAGAGTGAAAAGCTAACAACATAATGTTAAACTCGGTGGCTCAGGGTGCTGACTGACTCCACAGGTGTTCTGAGGCTGTGGGTTCGATCCTCGCTCAAACCTTTAGAGTCATTTTGGAGTCAGTGTCAAAGGAAGAAGTGAAAAGCTGTAAGAAAGAAAGAGTCAGTGTCTCAGATCAAACAGCTCAGAGTGTTAGAAGGCTGCTCAGAAGCTCTGAGGTTGTGGGTTCGATCCTCATGTGAGTATTTTGAAAGCTGATGTTTAAAGGAAAGAATTAAAAGTGTGAAGAAAGATTGTTCATCTGTCTGGTCCAGTGGCTCAAACTGGTAGAGAACTGTTTGGTGGTTGTGGGTTCAATCCTTATGAAGCTCAGTGACTTTTGAAGACCAGCCCCCAGAAGAACGACTGAGAAACCAACATGACGTTAGCGTCAGTGTCTCAGATCAAACAGCTCGCAGTGTTAGAAGGCTGCTCAGAAGCTCTGAGGTTGTGGGTTCGATCCTTAAATAACTTTATGAATTTTGAGGTCCGACCCTGAAAGGAAAGACTGAAGAGCTGACAACACGTTAGTGTCAGAGTCTCTGGCCCCGTGGCTCAGAGTGTTAGAAACCTCTACAGGTGTTCAGAGGATGTGGGTTCGATCCTCACTCCTTTCAGAGACTTTTGAAGTTGGTGGTCCAAAGGAAGAAGTGAAAAGCTGTAAGAAAGAAAGAGTCAGTGTCTCAGATCAAACAGCTCAGAGTGTTAGAAGGCTGCTCAGAAGCTCTGAGGTTGTGGGTTCGATCCTTATGAGCTCAGACTTTTGAAGTCCAACAGCCAAAGTGAGAAGATAAAAGCGCCCGGAGAAAAGGTTCAGCTGTGAAGGGGACTCGGTGGCGGCGTGGGGTTCGATGGCGACCGCGAGGCGCAGTGCAGCGGTGGTTCGAATCCCGCGTGCGGCCGGGTACCCGGAGCCGGTCCCGCGGCGTCGGGTTCGGGAGGGGGCCGTGTCCCCTCCCGGTGTTCTGGAGAGGTAGAAGCTGGGGTTATGGAGCGGGAAACAGGAAGTGGCTGAAGTTTTCCTAAAGGTGGAAGATGACCGACAGCACAAGGTCTTTATTGGTCCAGAACAGGTGCTGCTGGGACTCGTGGTGTCAGCTGGAAGCGAGTCTTCAGGGCGTGTCCCCCAGCCTGGAAGAGACAGAAGAAATGAGTCCACAGGTTTGTGACAAGTGAACAGTTTGAAAATCCATCAGTGAGTGAAGCTGCAGACAAGAAACAATAATCATTCAGTGTTTCCATGGAGATGATGATGTGAAGCAGCGGTGGAAGAAGCAAAAGCAGCGGCACAGTGTAAAAGTACTGTGTTCGAGTCCCAGTAACAGTATAAAGCATCCTTTATATAGCGCTGGCTATCTGAAGCTAACATGATCCATCAACATGTGATAGTTACTGTGTGTTTGTGTTAATAATGTGCAGAGTGAGTAAAAAGTGCAGCATTTGGCCTGAAATGTAGTGGAGTCCAGGTCTAATGAGGTCCAGGTCAGATGTAATGTCAGTAATATCAGTGTGAGCAGTGGATCAGTAGAATCTGAAGCTGATACAGTAGCAAGTGTATTTAGTGTTAGTTCATTTAGTGTGAGCATGTGAAGAAGAAGAAGAAGAAGAAGAAGAGAATGTGCTGACCTGGTCTGAGGGAAAGGCTGCTGCGGACTGTAGAAGGAAATCTGTAGAGTGAGGACATGAAATATATTCAGATGGGACATGACGAGGTTTCAAAATATCTATAAATATATACGTGATGAAATCCATTCAGAGATATTTAATATTCACAATATTACTCCTCCTATCAAAGACTTGCATCGGCTTCACATCATGTTATATAATGACACATTATCCAGCGTGAGAGGTTCCTTACTTGGACAGCAGGTTCCTGAGGAGCTCCAGAACTCGGGCCTCCAGGAAACCTTTCTGTGTGACGGGTCGTAGGTGAACTTCTGCTTCTTCAGGTGCTGACAGGGGAGAGAGGAGGAGGATGAAGAGCCCCGGTGTTTACTTTTCTGTTGTTGTATTTGTTTGCTCACCTGCCGTTTGGCTTCTAGCTCAGCTGTGATTCTGGCTGAGCTGTGTGTCCCGGACGCTGCGTCTCAGGATGGCGGAGACGGCCGGTCAGACTGAGAGTCTCCGCACAGGAGGAGCAGGACAGATCCAGCCTGTGCTGCACAGTCCTGCTGCCCCCTGCTGGGCGTCAGAGGCAGCACAGCAGGTTCCACGCTGGAGGGAACATGGATTCAAAAATACATCAATATAAACATCTGAACAAACAATAATGATTTATTTACAACTTCTTCTGATTATTAAAGTCGTTTCAGTAATACGGGTTCTGATTGGTCAAGGAAGCGTTAAGATAAACAGATTAGAAACAAACCTCCAAGTTAGGTTGTTAACGTGACCTTTACCCCCCAGCAGAACTGAAGGAACCAGGATGAAGCGTGATGTCTGCTGAGGAGTTGGGATTAAAAATAAAAACCCGACGCTTCAAAAGGTTCTTCTGTAAACCTGCAGTCCAACTCAGTCCATCGAGTTCTTTGAGCGGACGATGATTCTGCCGGGACGCCAACGTGTGGCGGTTCAGGTTCAGGCTGAAATGTTTTGTAAAACCTGCTGAGTCTCACTCTTCTTTCTTGCTTCCTGTAGATCATCGTAAAGCTCAGCTTGGGAACAACTGACCGTTTAACATTTACATAGATACAGATTCCCATCAGGGACAGAACACGTTCACTCCTGTGTGGAGAGAAAGAAGCAGCTCGGCAAACACTGAAGAGACAGTTAAAAACTACTACTATCTACTTCTACACTGTGGTGGTACTACTACTACTCTACACTGTGGTGGTACTACTACTACTACTACACTGTGGTGGTACTTCTACTTCTACACTGTGGTGGTACTTCTACTACACTGTGGTGGTACTACTACTTCTACACTGTGGTGGTACTACTACTACTCTACTACACTGTGGTGGTACTACTTCTACTACACTGTGGTGGTACTACTACTACTACTACACTGTGGTGTACTACTTCTACTTCTACACTGTGGTGGTACTACTTCTACTTCTACACTGTGGTGGTACTACTTCTACTTCTACACTGTGGTGGTACTACTAC
This sequence comes from Micropterus salmoides, assembly GCF_014851395.1. Taxonomy (NCBI): domain Eukaryota; kingdom Metazoa; phylum Chordata; class Actinopteri; order Centrarchiformes; family Centrarchidae; genus Micropterus; species Micropterus salmoides. Next base: position 5,472 of record NW_024044411.1, on the reverse strand, counting down.
TTACACTGTGGTGGTACTTCTTCTACTACTGTGGTGGTACTACTACTACTACCTGTGGTGGTACTCTTCTACTACACTGTGGTGGTACTACTTCTACTACACTGTGGTGGTACTTCTTCTACTACACTGTGGTGGTACTACTACTACTACACTGTGGTGGTACTACTACTACTACACTGTGCTGGTACTACTACTACTACACTGTGGTGGTACTACTACTACTACACTGTGGTGGTACTTCTACACTGTGGTATACTTCTACACTGTGGTGGTACTACTACTACTACACTGTGGTGGTACTTCTACACTGTGGTAGTACTTCTACACTGTGGTGGTACTACTACACCGTGGTGGTACTTCTTCTACTACACTGTGCTGGTACTACTACTACTGTGCTGGTACTTCTACACTGTGGTAGTACTCTCTACACTGTGCTGGTACTTCTACACTGTGCTGGTACTTCTACACTGTGGTATTGATACTGTTTCTACTCCTGACTCCTCTGAACCTTGACTCAAAATGTTCCAGGGTCTCAGACCAGATCTGGTCTCTGGTCTCTGGTCGTGGTGAATCAGGGACAAATGGGCCCAGAACTGCAGTCTGAGCACCTGTAAAATAAATAAGTAAATAAAATTCACACACAGTAAACAGAGTCACCGTGTTCGCTGCTTCACTAAACAAACCACGGGAACAACAACAAGTGTTTATTTAAAGCAGGACGAACGTAACTTCATAAATTAGACGACACATCGATAATTTGATGGAGCCGACAGAAGCAGCACACGAACTCTCTGGGTGAAGCTTCTGTCGGCTGCTGCTGAGTAACTGATCTAATAACAGAGCAGCGTCCCAGCCAGAAGCCAAGAGATTCCATTAACAGAAGATCAATGACGCACTCTTGTCATCCTGTGAAGACTAAAACCTGGTCTCAACCTGCCCCTTTATACGTGGGGTCCAGCATTTTGGTACCCACAAATCCCAGTTTATGACCTCTCCGCAGGTCGGGCCACCAAACAGAAAACATTGCATTGGTATGAAAAATACACATCTGAAGAACTTCTACACTTTTTTCATGAGTTAAATTTAGATTATCCAGTTTTAAAAGTTCTGAAATACGCGCGCAGCAGCAAATTAACCCTTTCATGCAGTTATTTTAACTCCGCTTCAGGACAAGGTCACGTTTCTGTTTTATAAAGTAGCTCGTACTCATCATGCAACAGTAACGTCTGAATCTGTTCTACTTTTCCAAAGGTGTTATAATAAAAACAGACATTTAAACAAACACATGATGCAGAAGAATAAGTATTATACTCCGTACTGTACAGATATGTCATACTGGGGTGTTGATGCGGTTGTGATTGCGTTTCCACATACATGTACTACAGTTATAAATACCACAGTCTCTCCTCTTAAATGTGTGTTTTATTGTTAGTTTTCAACAATTGAGCTTAAATACATGCAGAATTTTGTGAAAAGTGTAAATGGATTTCAGTAATAAAACGGACGCCTGCACTCTGAGAAAGAACCAAAACACCAGAATACTCATCAAAAACCTTTAATTGCCAAGCTGGACATGAAATAGAAAAATGTAGCTCTGTAACGTTACATTATTATTTTCACAGAAATGTCTTCGACCATGAAGCTGCTTTCTCTGCTGCTCCAGCCTCAGGTGACCTTCAATTAAAGACAGTTTGATATGTTCTCCGGTGTTTGTTTGTGGGACAAAATGAGAAAGTGTATCTTTAATTATTTTTACATCAAGGTAACCGGAGGCCCGCAGCTCGTCACGGTGGATTCACCGATCGCGTCTGACCCATTTTAACGTCTTCATCAGATCATCCCGTCCCCGCTGGGCAACGTTTTCAACACATCAATTATTTTCCACTAGGATCAGATTGTCCAGAAACTGTTAAAGTGCTTCATGTGTCTGTTTTCAGTAGTTTAGCACCAGATTAAACTAAAACCCAAAAATATTCAGTAACATCAGTCTGCCGAAAATTAACTCGCTGGCCAAAATGAAGCTGTGAACATGTGAGGCAGGATTACCAGATATTAAACATTCCTGAATGTACAGCATGAAGCGGGGGGACGAGGACGGACAAAAAGACAACAGGCGGACGAACCCTGAAAACAAAGTGCAGACAGTCCCAAGAAAAACAGACACCCACAGTGAACCTGCTGAGTCGGACAGACGCCTGCAGACAACAGCAGCTTTCCGGTGTCCAACCCCGACGTCCCGCAGTCCCTTTGTGATGGACATAAATGCTCTTTAATGAACCGCGCCGGTGTTTCTGCGCGTTTTGAGCTCATTAACTTTACAAATCATCAGCGTTTCCTTCCATGAAAACCAACCCGGAGTCCTGAAATCTGCTGCCCATTAAAGTTTAATGGACTTCGGGTTAAAGTTGTTTGTGTGGCGGTGCAGTTGGCTCGTTCGAGGACGGAGGTCAGAAAGCCAAACAAAAGGAGGACAAAGTGACTTTTATCTTTTCTAGCATTTAAAAAGTTGGGGGACCCAAAAGAGACGTGTTGAAACGGTCAGGATCGAGATAGTCGGAGTTTTAGTCCCTCAGGGATCTCACTCGGGTCCCCTTTTGTTTCAGTAGTTTTCACAATTTCAAGACCAGGTCCTCCCCGAACACAGAGTAAGACCAACCATGAGTTTTAAAAAGGTCTCTGTTGGGCAGCAGTTTCAAGTCTCTCAGATTTGCTTCAAACTGAAACGTGTCTCCGAATTCTCGAAAGCTGCGGGCATCAAACGTCCGGTCAGATTCACCGTGTTGAAAACATATTTATGCCCGATGCTCGTTTATATTTCGACAGTTCCTCACAGTAAGTAAACAGACTTGTAGTTAATGAGCTAAAACGCGTTTAAACCGCCTGCACAGACGTTTACAATAGTGTCTATAAGTTAGTTCCCGCAGCCGATCTCCTCCTTGTAGCGGGTCGTGAGCGTGTTGGCCTTGCAGGTCAGTTTGGACAGGACGGCGTGGAGTCCTTTCAGGTGGAAATGAAACTGTTTCTCCAGGTCGTCCTCCTCTGCCGCCGCCGCCTCGACCACGACCGCCTTCTCCTTCCGCCGCTCCTCGCCCTGCAGGACGCCCCACTCGATGTCGTTGCGGATGGACTTGAGGAGCACGTACGAGCTGTACATGTCGCCGACCTGCTGGAAGTAGGCGCCGCCGTTGGTGCCGTTAGCGCCGCTCACCGCCTTCAAGTCCTCTGCGTCGTCCAGCGGGACGTCCCGCAGCAGGCTGGGCACCATCACCGTCTGGTCCATGTTGTTGACGGCGCCGATGAAGCGGTTCATGGCGTTGAAGAGCGAGTTCTTCTGCTTGTAGGATTCAGAAATCTGCATCATGCTGACAAACCTGAAGTGAAGCCCCTTTTCTCCGCCTGCCACAGTCCAGGGCCAAACTTAGCCCGCTAATGCTCTTTAGAGGATTACTATGAGGCTACAGCCAGATCCAGGTCTTAACCAGCTCCCAAAGCTGGACCAGGTTACGCAGGTACACTCACCACGTCTGCCAGTGTTAAAGAGACCGCAGGTTTACCCCGAGTGTCCCCGCTGAGGATGGAGGGCGTCTCCCGCTGCAGGACGCCGGCCGACTGTTTCACCCCTGAGGTCAGATAACGGGCGAGAACCTGAAACACAACCACAGAAGAAGACAGAGAGGGTGCTGGGTGATTTTAAATACAGAGCAGAAGACAGTGAAGCAAACAGGAAGTGCAGCTTTCTATCCGCCAACACAGAGTCCAGATCCCCCATCAGAGTCCTGACGTATCAACGACCCATTAAAAAAAAAAAAATCAGGAAGTCCCTTTCTGCTAGCATCAGCTGGCTAAATGCAGCTAACGCCACGAGCTAACGCTGCGTCACCGGGACAGAAACATTTAGTTAAGTGTTAAAAAGGCGACAGTGATTCATTCTTCCATAGGAATGAACGACATCTGCCGCGACATCCATTATCGGACACGTGCACGTCTCCTTCCACCTGCGTGCAGCCTGAAAACCGGAGACGTGTTCAGCGTTTTCTGCGGAAGTAATGTTGGCTAAATGTAAACGTGCCGGTTTATAAGCTTGGCACCGTGTTCACACTCTCGGTGACTCCTGTCCGGTCTGTGCGCGGACAGGTAGGTTAAAAAAACAAACGGAGAAGTTTGTCGAGGAAAAAAAAAACCTAAACTAGAAAACAAAGAATCCAGACCGCGTCCGATAATGGAACTCGTCTTGTATCAACGCACTTACAATTTAACGGATCAGAAAACGGGAGGCCGCCGTAGCTGCGAGCCTCCGCATCTGTTCAGACGTTACCGACGAGGGTCAGCTTGTCAAACTCTCCCGGTTTACCGGGAATTAAACGACAGAACAGCTAAGTTACCGGACAGCCCCCTGCCCTCGTAGACGGCTTTTCCGGTACCGTTACCTCCCCTGGGGCATCAGATTAACCGGAAATACCTCCGCGGTGCAGCCGCCCGGTGATCTTACCGTGTGGCGGCTCGTTCCTCGGCGGTGTCGGCGTATGAGTCGCTGCTTTCGGCCCGGTAATCTGTCCGGGATGGAGCTCCGGACGGTCAGCGGCGCTCGCTTCGTAGCATCAGCGGAGGAGGAGCAGCAGGGCGGGAGGGGCGGAGATTATCAGGAAGGGCCGCACACAGCCAATCACAGGCGGGCAAGGCCGGGTGACGTCAGGGTGGAACGTTGGAAAAATGTAAACACAAGAGTCTGACGTAAATATTAATTAGCATATTTATTAAAACGTTATTTTCATATCAACAGTAGATTAATAATTTAGGTACTTATTTATGGATACTTTATTTTCATTTTTTTTAGCATTTTCTTTTATATTTTAATTCATACATTTGTTTTCATATCAACAACAAATTAACTTTTGTATTTATTTATTTATACGCTGTTATTTTCCTCTTTTTCTGAAACGCCATCTCCTGTTATTGTTTGTATTTTGTGTCAAGTGAAATTAATGGTCGTATTTTATACAATCTTTAGTTATTATTCAGTTTTCTGTGTATTTTCTGGCTGTCATTAGTTTTGTAATAAAGTAATTTCATCTTCTAAGATTCAATAAATAAAGGTCACATTTGCTGAGGATAATAAAACAGATGTTTTACTATAAAGTTTAACTAAAGATATGTCTGCGGGGAAATACGTTTATTAATAGTAGTTGTAGCATTTAATTATTAGATTTCAATGACCCTCTGTCCTCAACAAGTCAACAAATCTAAGTGACTTTTGTAAACAAGACAGAATAAAACATTTTTTTATTTTACAATTGTTTATACATGATACTTACAACATAATATCATTGTTAACACGTGTTTTTTATTGTTTCAAGTGTTTTTATACTCAAAATTAGAATCAGAAGTTCCAACTTGTCATAATAACCCTAAGAAAATAAATAGACAGTTGAACGCTGCATGTTCTTTGAGATGTTTCTGTCTTTGTGTTTATTT
>NW_024044410.1:0-32098 GCF_014851395.1 Micropterus salmoides | reverse complement strand
CTTCAGAAGATTCCACCAATGCCGACCAAGCAGTTCGCAAACGCAGCTTTTTCAAGTTTGCTAAAAAACAGTTTGACAAAATGATGACCGAGCTGAAGACAAAACAAAGAAACTTCCTTGTGAGACCCAACCCAGATTCTATGTCCTATCAGCCTAAACCCATGGAAGAGGATGACTTTGAAGAAGCTATTGATGGCATTTTACCAGGAACTGTTCCTTATTCTCCAAGACCCAGACGTGCATCTAGCGATCCAACCAGCAACTCCACATTGATCAGCATGAGAGAGCAGCAATTTTCTCAACTAGATTTTGAGACCATCAAAATGATGTTGACAGATTGTTTAATACATTCAACCTGCCAGAGAAAGCTGCAGCACAATCCAACAAAACACTGGAAGACATCGAATCCAGTGGCGTGATCAGGAAATTTTCAAAGAGCTGACTGATAAAATATACGGTTATCTGATGGCTGGCCAGACATACAAGATTCCCACGGTCCCAAGGGCGAGAAGTGCCTCTGCCTCTGTCAGGACGAAGGCATATGCCATCACAGAGGACACAGTGGAGAAGTTCTTGCAGCAGGTGCTGCTCTGGATGGAGATGGAGCCATCAAACAAAGAAAGTCCCAGCGAGGAAGTGGCAGGTGCATTAACTGACATCAAAGACCTAATCACAACAGTGCTGACCCCACCACCAGAAAATGCCATTGTCAGGCGGGAGTGCCCTGAAGCCAGCAACAGTCAGACTACAAGAATATCATCTATTAATGATGATGAAGTATCTGCACACGTCTGCATTGATTTTAATAGTGAGAACTTGAATGTCAGGGTTCATGTTGAAAGTCAGCAATTGCTCAAATGCAATGTTGAGGTGACTTCAGGAGCAGCTGAAGAAAGAACCTCTAAACCCAGAGCAGTCACTTACTCCTGTACTACAGTGCCTAACGATAGTCAGGTGTCACACTCAGAAGGTGGGGATATGTCCGCAGTGTTAAATGTTTCCTCTTTTTCCGCATCAGAGTGGGTGACCAGCAAACTCATCACTGCCCTGCTCATGAGGCTTGTCACAAAGGCCCCTTTGAAAACCAAACGGTCCGTGCAGATGGCAGACGTCAACGCCATCATCAAGCGTCTGTCAGACAAGGTAGCGGATGAGATCGAAATCACTGGCCCTGTTGTTGGCATAACCAAGACCTGCATGACAAAAGTCAACAAAGCCGTGATTAAAGACCTTGACCGGGAGTTTGGCTCTCCAAGAAAGATACTGGAGGCTGCAATGGCATCAAACAATACATCTTTTGATGATGCTGTTGTGAAGTATCTGAAAATCCATATAAATAGCCTCCTCAGTTCACCCCCAAAGAAGTCGGCATTTGCCAAGTTCTTTTCAGCAGTGAAAAAAGCTGCAAGCACGACCTTCACGTGGTGCATCACATGTGGTGGTCCAGTAGCTTACAGCTCAACTGTCTCACACTGACCTGACCTGTCAACACACCTTTCTCACAGCGGGCATTTTGACGTACAGTAGCAGTTCTGTTCTGTTTCTGATGGCAGATGGCACCTTAGCCTCTGCCTCAGTGTGTGAAATGTGATGTAGTGTAAAAGTGCTTTTAGTGGTCTACAGACTAGAAAGGCACTATACAAGTACAGATCATTTACCATTTACACTTGAGCCAAAATGTCCGCTGTGAGAAATGTTTAGAGCCGCACGGCAGCTCGGTGTTTAACACTGTGGCCTCACAGCAAAGATCAGGGTTGGATTCCCAGCCTTGATCTTTGCTGTATGGAGTTTTTATACTCCTCGTGTTGGCGTGTGTTTTCTCCAGGTACTCCAGTTTCCTCCTTCATTTCAAATCTGAAAAATTATAAAATCAACAATTCCAAAATAAATAAATAAATCTAAAATAATGTTTGATTTTGGTTGTGTTTTCCTTTGCTCTCAGATTCGTTGAATCTGACAGTATTTTTTGCACTGAGTGCATGGGTCATTTTCAGCTCAATACAACAAAATGAGCTTCAAAATAGAACAGATGTTCTAAAACGTTTTCATGTCAATGACCCCTAAACTGATACAAATTAGACCACGGATGCAAAGATTCTTTCCCAGCGTCCCGCATCGGAAAGGATTTTTTTACTGTATATTCTTTTTTATATATATATATAACATCCTAAACTCTCTGTTTCACTCTCTCTTTCCTCAGGTACACTCCCCCTAACCCCAAACCCCAAATCCCAAACTCAACCCCAACCTTAACACCACACGTCCAGCACCTCCTACACCAACTGGGGCAGGCTAAAGGCAGCTGGCCCGTCCCCAGTCTCTCCACTGCGCCTCCTGGTAGTCTACAATATCTTACCATGCAATTTTGGAAAACTGGACAACTGACAATAACAGAAACATGTAAATCTGCTGGAAATAAAGGTTTTGGCCCTGATTTTGGTTTTCTGCAAATTATTGCATGTTCTTTATTTCTGCGTAAAGGAATACCAGGGAGGTGTTTTATGGAGAGCATTGTAATGCTTGCATGATTGAGGTTAATAAGGAGCGATAGCGATCATTTAGACTGGGAAACAATATTAAAAATATTGGGGCAATTATGATATGGTTAAAGGGGCACACAGTATTGGGGTGGGGAGAGATGCTGAATCTTATGGTTCATTTTATAAAAAGCGAGAGCCTCCCCAGTCTAATTTCCCCTAAATGTGAATTAGATCAGATTATGTTGTAGTCTGATGTGTAGGATAGAGAAATTGGGAAAAAATGCCAAAGGAATTGATCACAAGTATCCCACGGCTCCCACATCATTGGGGTTGTAGGATCAGCACCTTGGACAGGGATCGTGATGCACATTGTGCAGAAGGTTGCAAAAGACCACCTGTAACACAGGAGGGTGCTAGGCTATAAACCGTAGGCCAATCCTCTGATAGTCTTCAACCTTTATCACAACTCAGCTGGTTTTGACATCAGTGAAGTTTGCAGCTCATCGTAGCTTAATGGTGCAGAAGTCACTGGCCAGATTGCAGATAAAGTGGGGCTGTATCATTTTGAAAATCTCCAACTATTTGAAAACCAGCTCTTTTTTCCCCAAGTGTGTTAGATGTCACAAGGTGGAATAGTTTTATATTAGTGTGTGTGTGCACATTTTAGGATACATCACATTTAAAATGGATTTGCTTTAAAGCACTGACTGGGGACATTTCCCACATAGCATCATCAGACACGGGACACTTCAGTTTTGCACATTTCCTTTCACCAAATTTGAATATATTCTGAAAAATCTACACTGTTAATCGTTTTAAGCTGGTTCAATTTACTAACTTACTAACATACTTAATAACTAATGTAAGTTCCCATGCTGCCTTAAAAATGTGAGTTAACGAAACTAATGTTGAATAATTTGATTCAAGTTTTCTTGTAAGTCATGAAAAAGTAAAACCAACTGAATTAACAGAACCTGAGAAAACAGTTCAATACACTTGAGATGTTAATAGATTGAAGAGTCTTCCTGAAAAAGTACGCCACTGTCTGCTGGGAAACTAGAGAGTGTGCTTTTGACCTGGGTCTAAACTTTAACACTGTTTGATAAGTAAATGAAGTAGTATATGTCAATGTTAGATTTTATTTTGATATTGCTCTAGTGGCACTTGGTCATTTTGCAATGGTGAGCCACCATGACTTAAACTCATGTCACCACATTGTTAGTGGACATCCTTGTAGGCTGCTTCAATAAGACACAACTTGCACTGCATCATCAGTGTCCCTTTTGTGACATTTTTAATTAAATCTGCCAATACCTCAAATAGGTAACATTTTATTGTTTTTATTGTACAATTTTTTATACTTTTATTATTTTGTTCATTTATTATCATTATTATTAAAATCATATATATAAATCAATCAAAGTGTTAACCTTACTCAATTTTAATAATTAATCAGTTGAATAATCTATTAAAAAATGTTAGGACTGTACCTAATATTTTTAGACTGTCACAGTTGTTACATTTAGTTACCTACTAGTACCTTACCAGTGTACTCCAAGAGCCACTATTAATATACCATGAAGATGCTTTACGAAACCATTCAGTATGACAAAAATTCATTATTTATGCATTAAAACCTTGCTAAATGCCCTATAGCATAACAAATATCAGTTAAAAAAAAAAAAAGTATTTTAAAACACACACATACAGACAATAATAATAATAATAATAATAATAATAATCTGTATTTGTAGAGCACTTTTCAAAAATAAGTTACAAAGTGCTTTAACAAGTGTAAAGACAATAATACCCAAGAGAAAATAATACAAAAACAATACAAGATAAAAGCAAGAAAACATTGAAAAGACTGAAATACAGATAAATATATTATTAGTAAAATACAATAAAAATAAAAGGGATAAAATAAAATCAAATAAGATCGGGAAAGGCTCTCCTATAAAAGTATGTTTTAAGAAGGGACTTAAGAGTTCACTGACTCAGCCGACCTGATTTCCTCGGGCAGGCTGTTCCAGAGCCTCGGGGCCCTGACAGCAAACGCTCTGTCCCCTTTAGTTTTCAGTCGAGACTCTGGAACAGACAACAGACCTCTGCCCGAGGATCTCAAGGTACGTGCTGGTGTGTATGGGACTAAAAGGTCAGAAATATAACAAGGCGAGGGCCATGAAGAGCTTTAAAAGTGATCAATAGAATTTTAAAGTCAATTCTAAAACATACGGGAGCCACTGTAATGAAGCTAAAATAGGAGTAATGTGGTCATATTTCTTTGTTCTGGTTAAAAGCCTGGCAGCTGAGTTCTGGACAGTCTGGAGTCGATCAATAGATTTTTGGGTTAAACAGGTGAAAAGGCTGTTGCAATAATCCATGAGTGATGAGATGAAGGCGTGTAAAATGGTCTTGGTGTCCTTAAAAGTTAACATAGATCGAATTTTTGCTATATTTCTAAGTTGATAAAAACATGATTGAACAAGCTTTGTGGTGTGCTGCTCGAAATTTAAATTACTATCAAACCAAACACCAAGGTTCTTTGCCACAGGCTTAATGTGATTTACTAGGGAACCAGCAGATGGCAGTATTTGATTTGCCATCTGCTGGGACCCGATGACCAGGATTTCTGTTTTGTCTGAGTTCAGCTGGAGGAAATTTTTGACATCCATTTTTTAACTTCACAAAGGCAGTTGTTAAGTGAACTCAGCATTCCAGGGTCTGTGGATCTGACAGGCAAGTATATTTGTGTGTGATCAGCATAAATATGAAAAGAAATGCCATGTTTATGGATAATATGTCCAAGGGGAAGCAGATACAAGGAAAACAAAATGGGTCCTAAGACCGACCCCTGAGGCACACCATATTTAACTGGACAGAATGAGGAGACATAGTTGTTTACAGACACACAAAACTTCCTATTTGACAGGTAGGATGAAAACCATTCTAGGGCAGTACCAGAGATCCCCACCCAGTACCTCAGTCTGTCTAACATGATGTTGTGATCAATGGTGTCAAAAGCAGCGCTAAGGTCCAGGAGTACAGGACTGAGCACATGCCTTCATCAGCAGACATTAAAAGGTCATTGGTGACTTAAGCAGGGCAGTCTCAGGTACTTCCTGAAACCAGACTGAAACTTTTCAAATATTTTGTTATTTTCCAGTACAGTGAGCAGCTGTTTGGACACAATTCTTTCTAGAATCTTTGCAATAAAAGGCAGTTTTGAAATTGGTCTAAAATTTGTGGGAGGGAGGGATCTAAACCAGGTTTCTTTAAAAGTGGGTTCACGCAAGCCGTTTTAAAATAATCAGGGACACAACCAGTAGATAGGGAGCTGTTGAAAACAGAGATCAAATGGGGCCCAACAGAATCTATTACTTTCAGTAAAAACTTTGTAGGTATTACATCAAGTGGGCTGGAGGACACTCTCATTTGTGATACTGTTTGTAAAAGCTCAGACAAGTCGATGGGATAAAACTGGTTAAAACTCTCTTGTTGCTGGTGAGGAACCTCTGAGTAAGAGGCCGCGGGGGTAATAGAGGCTCTGATTGACACCACCTTATTGGTAAAATAAGATAAAAACAATTCACAGTCATCGTTACTTCCAGCTGAGGCACAAGGAGGGGTTGGGTTTACCAGCTGATCCACAGTCTTAAATAGAAACCTGGGATTGTGTTTATGTGTAGTAATGAGTTCAGAAAAATAGTGTGTTCTCGCATCCTTAACCAAGTTATTGTATTTAATTGATAAATCCTTCAGACTGAGGTAATGGACTTGGAGACTGGATTTTTTCCATCTGCGCTCTGCTTTCCTGCATTCCCTTTTGAAGCTGCGAATGCTGTCATTTATCCAGGGTTGCTTACTAGCTTTAGACGTAGGCCTAACCTTTAGAGGAGCAGTAATATTTAGTGACGACAAGCAGATATGATTGAAGTGATCGACCAGATTGTTGGTGTTGGAATCAGACAGGTGTTGGCTTTGGCTCTGAAAGAATGCGCAAAACTTTGAAACACTTTGTTCATTAAAGATGCGACAACACACGGAGCTTGGGGCGATAAATTATAACAAATATGATAGGTTGCAGCCCTCCAACTTTAAGAGTGAGAACTTCAAAGGAGTTAAATTCATCACAGCGTACTTGATGACATTTTAAATTTTTCCTATACACGCTCACTAGCCCACCACCACGACCACTGGCCCCCGGAAGAGATCCGTATCAGGGAGACTCGAAGCCGCAGGTGAATCCGCTGGTTGGACCGGAGTGTCGTCAGACAAGGCTGCATAGCGGTTGGAGAGGCCGATGTGCGGAGGAGAGGCAGCCCCGTCCGAGCCTCTCTTGCAGCCACGGACCACCACTTCAGCCCAGGTTGACTGATGCTTCTGAGTCGAGCAGGATGAAAGCCTGGGAAGGCTAGAGGGGTCCCAAAACACGGTGTCCTGGATGTTGGCGGTTGCGCTAAGAGAAACAATCTGTTTGGCTTGTACTGAAGCCACATCCATAAAGCCAGTCAGCAGGGAATCTTTCTCTTTGAGTTCCTCTGAAAGTCGCCGGATGTCTTCCATAAGGTCAGCAATCTTCTTGTTCGCTTTCTTAAGGAGTGAGCAGTCCTCATGGGGCAGAGTTATCTCGGCCAGCATAGTCACCGGAGCTTTGTTGTGGTCAGTAGCGTTGATCGTGTTTTTACGGTCATCTAGCTTAAAATCCATGTCGGATGACTAAAATCCTTAACCCACGTAAAACTTAAGTTAAAAACTTAAAAAAAGGATAAAAGAAATGTAACGAAAAAGAGTGGATTAAAACTGGATAAGAGTCCGGTTTAAGACCGAGCTTCCGACAGGTGGCTACAGACGCCAACGCATGCGCAGAGTGCAGACAACTAGAAAACGTGATCTTCTGTACATTACAAAAAAGGTACAGCAGACCAAAACTCCTTCAAATAAAATAAAATGAAATGACCATTATTACTTAACAAGTTGCAAACTATTGGTAATGGGCATTCATTGTTTTAATTTTTTTTTTTTTTTTACAAAAAGTGACGTGCTCCTGATTGAAAATGCAAGTCAACAGAACATGCTCGTCATTTTCTTCTTACAGTGAATGTTTGAACCTCCCCCCCTACTGTCAGGAGCACTCATCATTTAATAATATAAATTTAACTAAACTGGACACAGACTTGTTTCTACCGAAATCACGAACCGGTAAACTGGTGCTCACGTGCGGTCCAGACTGTAAAAAAGTTAAAGTAGCCTATTTAATCCATTAATTACTTTGACACTGACGTGATGGAATTGGTTGCCTGTTTAATTTTGCGCCTTCAACATTATAACCATTATAACGTTAGGCAGTGCTGGCAGAGGAGAGGCATAATTTATTGACCACACAAGAAAATACCTTAATTCACACTTTATTTATTTTGGCATATGACAATCAATGATCGTATGAGAACATGTCTCGATTCAATTTGAGAATGTATTTACACACACTGGCTAAGAAATAAAAAGTCCTGCAGGTAATTGGCTGGTTCATGCATGATAGATTAATTCCTCTGTGTGCAGACGCCTGCTGCACGCGCGAGTTTGTGTTCAAATTCCATTGCCTATGACGCGTGATCGGCTGTTATCGTGTAAGTGTGTCCGCCTGCGCATGCGCGAGTTTGTGTTTAAATTCAAATTCCTTTGACGTGTGACGCTGTGCTTTGATGTGAATCAATACACGTGATGTCATACAGTCCTGACTATATAAAGTGCGCTGGTTACTAAATTCTACATTCAGTTTTCACTCTTGACAAGTGTGTTCCAGACCACAGTCACACACCACAGCGAGGTACACATTACTGAAAACATTAAGCAAGATACAATTTCCACGACAATTACTTACTCTATACATTACTAAACACTTACAGTAAGTTTCAAACAAACAGAAGAAAAGCAGAGCTTTGTGAACAGAACGTACCAAAATGGACCAAACCGGATTCCAGATGGACAACACTATCACACCAGAGGCTCTTCTGCCCATCATAAGAAAACATTTTGAAAGAATCTCTGCAGCACAGTGGAACATGTTAGCCGCAGGGATTCTGGACTCAGACACACAAGCTACGCTGGCTGATATGTTTGTTGAAATCATACAGACACTCTCTATAGCTATCCTGAGAAATATCATGCCACTGTTTCAGGAGCACGTGAACAGGAGTGCAGCTCAGGATGCTGTGAGTACAGTTTTGGAGAACTTCAGCGCTCAATTCGGAGACTCCCTCCCTGGTAGCATTGCTAGTGCTTTTCAAGTCCCACAGCACAAATGTGAGAGTGCAGAAAAGTTGACAACTCTAATTGAGAGGGAAGTTTCACAGAAGGTAAGATCTGTTGCATCTCGGGTCTTTCGCAGCAGTGTCCCGCCATCAGAGCCTGACCTTTTTGTCCCTAGCTTCATCTCCAACACATCGACTCTTCGTCAGATGGTGTTACATGCGACCAAATGTCTGAAAAAATATTTAGTTAAGCTGAACTCCCAGTGCTTGGGAATGTGTTGTCAGACAAACGACACAGAGTATGCTCCACCCAAAAGCTCTGACTCTCCAGAACAGATCCTGGAAATAGAGGAACCAGAGAGATGTGAACTGCCTCAGATCTCCATCCCCTCAGTGATTGAAGCTGTGACTGACATCCTTGCCAAATGGTCCAGTAAGACACCAGACATTACAGAAGAGGCTGAAAATGCTGTCCTATCTCCCAGCACCTCTCTGGAAGCTCATAACGTAGCATCTGACATTGTCAAAGCTATAATTGATGACCTGCAGTCTCATGACTTGGGAGATGTAGCTGGCAGTGGTGAGAAAAGATGCTCACCAAGACCTCATTTTAATATGGGGTTAATATTTCACAAGGTGAGAGCCTTTCTTGTCTCACAGGCCGCACCTTCAGAAGATTCCACCAATGCCGACCAAGCAGTTCGCAAACGCAGCTTTTTCAAGTTTGCTAAAAAACAGTTTGACAAAATGATGACCGAGCTGAAGACAAAACAAAGAAACTTCCTTGTGAGACCCAACCCAGATTCTATGTCCTATCAGCCTAAACCCATGGAAGAGGATGACTTTGAAGAAGCTATTGATGGCATTTTACCAGGAACTGTTCCTTATTCTCCAAGACCCAGACGTGCATCTAGCGATCCAACCAGCAACTCCACATTGATCAGCATGAGAGAGCAGCAATTTTCTCAACTAGATTTTGAGACCATCAAAAATGATGTTGACAGATTGTTTAATACATTCAACCTGCCAGAGAAAGCTGCAGCACAATCCAACAAAACACTGGAAGACATCGAATCCAGTGGCGTGATCAGGAAATTTTCAAAGGAGCTGACTGATAAAATATACGGTTATCTGATGGCTGGCCAGACATACAAGATTCCCACGGTCCCAAGGGCGAGAAGTGCCTCTGCCTCTGTCAGGACGAAGGCATATGCCATCACAGAGGACACAGTGGAGAAGTTCTTGCAGCAGGTGCTGCTCTGGATGGAGATGGAGCCATCAAACAAAGAAAGTCCCAGCGAGGAAGTGGCAGGTGCATTAACTGACATCAAAGACCTAATCACAACAGTGCTGACCCCACCACCAGAAAATGCCATTGTCAGGCGGGAGTGCCCTGAAGCCAGCAACAGTCAGACTACAAGAATATCATCTATTAATGATGATGAAGTATCTGCACACGTCTGCATTGATTTTAATAGTGAGAACTTGAATGTCAGGGTTCATGTTGAAAGTCAGCAATTGCTCAAATGCAATGTTGAGGTGACTTCAGGAGCAGCTGAAGAAAGAACCTCTAAACCCAGAGCAGTCACTTACTCCTGTACTACAGTGCCTAACGATCGTCAGGTGTCACACTCAGAAGGTGGGGATATGTCCGCAGTGTTAAATGTTTCCTCTTTTTCCGCATCAGAGTGGGTGACCAGCAAACTCATCACTGCCCTGCTCATGAGGCTTGTCACAAAGGCCCCTTTGAAAACCAAACGGTCCGTGCAGATGGCAGACGTCAACGCCATCATCAAGCGTCTGTCAGACAAGGTAGCGGATGAGATCGAAATCACTGGCCCTGTTGTTGGCATAACCAAGACCTGCATGACAAAAGTCAACAAAGCCGTGATTAAAGACCTTGACCGGGAGTTTGGCTCTCCAAGAAAGATACTGGAGGCTGCAATGGCATCAAACAATACATCTTTTGATGATGCTGTTGTGAAGTATCTGAAAATCCATATAAATAGCCTCCTCAGTTCACCCCCAAAGAAGTCGGCATTTGCCAAGTTCTTTTCAGCAGTGAAAAAAGCTGCAAGCACGACCTTCACGTGGTGCATCACATGTGGTGGTCCAGTAGCTTACAGCTCAACTGTCTCACACTGACCTGACCTGTCAACACACCTTTCTCACAGCGGGCATTTTGACGTACAGTAGCAGTTCTGTTCTGTTTCTGATGGCAGATGGCACCTTAGCCTCTGCCTCAGTGTGTGAAATGTGATGTAGTGTAAAAGTGCTTTTAGTGGTCTACAGACTAGAAAGGCACTATACAAGTACAGATCATTTACCATTTACACTTGAGCCAAAATGTCCGCTGTGAGAAATGTTTAGAGCCGCACGGCAGCTCGGTGTTTAACACTGTGGCCTCACAGCAAAGATCAGGGTTGGATTCCCAGCCTTGATCTTTGCTGTATGGAGTTTTTATACTCCTCGTGTTGGCGTGTGTTTTCTCCAGGTACTCCAGTTTCCTCCTTCATTTCAAATCTGAAAAATTATAAAATCAACAATTCCAAAATAAATAAATAAATAAATCTAAAATAATGTTTGATTTTGGTTGTGTTTTCCTTTGCTCTCAGATTCGTTGAATCTGACAGTATTTTTTGCACTGAGTGCATGGGTCATTTTCAGCTCAATACAACAAAATGAGCTTCAAAATAGAACAGATGTTCTAAAACGTTTTCATGTCAATGACCCCTAAACTGATACAAATTAGACCACGGATGCAAAGATTCTTTCCCAGCGTCCCGCATCGGAAAGGATTTTTTTACTGTATATTCTTTTTTATATATATATATATAACATCCTAAACTCTCTGTTTCACTCTCTCTTTCCTCAGGTACACTCCCCCTAACCCCAAACCCCAAATCCCAAACTCAACCCCAACCTTAACACCACACGTCCAGCACCTCCTACACCAACTGGGGCAGGCTAAAGGCAGCTGGCCCGTCCCCAGTCTCTCCACTGCGCCTCCTGGTAGTCTACAATATCTTACCATGCAATTTTGGAAAACTGGACAACTGACAATAACAGAAACATGTAAATCTGCTGGAAATAAAGGTTTTGGCCCTGATTTTGGTTTTCTGCAAATTATTGCATGTTCTTTATTTCTGCGTAAAGGAATACCAGGGAGGTGTTTTATGGAGAGCATTGTAATGCTTGCATGATTGAGGTTAATAAGGAGCGATAGCGATCATTTAGACTGGGAAACAATATTAAAAATATTGGGGCAATTATGATATGGTTAAAGGGGCACACAGTATTGGGGTGGGGAGAGATGCTGAATCTTATGGTTCATTTTATAAAAAGCGAGAGCCTCCCCAGTCTAATTTCCCCTAAATGTGAATTAGATCAGATTATGTTGTAGTCTGATGTGTAGGATAG
Source organism: Micropterus salmoides (assembly GCF_014851395.1). Taxonomy (NCBI): domain Eukaryota; kingdom Metazoa; phylum Chordata; class Actinopteri; order Centrarchiformes; family Centrarchidae; genus Micropterus; species Micropterus salmoides. The sequence goes on along the minus strand of NW_024044410.1, from coordinate 19,947 downwards.
AGAAATTGGGAAAAAATGCCAAAGGAATTGATCACAAGTATCCCACGGCTCCCACATCATTGGGGTTGTAGGATCAGCACCTTGGACAGGGATCGTGATGCACATTGTGCAGAAGGTTGCAAAAGACCACCTGTAACACAGGAGGGTGCTAGGCTATAAACCGTAGGCCAATCCTCTGATAGTCTTCAACCTTTATCACAACTCAGCTGGTTTTGACATCAGTGAAGTTTGCAGCTCATCGTAGCTTAATGGTGCAGAAGTCACTGGCCAGATTGCAGATAAAGTGGGGCTGTATCATTTTGAAAATCTCCAACTATTTGAAAACCAGCTCTTTTTTCCCCAAGTGTGTTAGATGTCACAAGGTGGAATAGTTTTATATTAGTGTGTGTGTGCACATTTTAGGATACATCACATTTAAAATGGATTTGCTTTAAAGCACTGACTGGGGACATTTCCTTTCACCAAATTTGAATATATTCTGAAAAATCTACACTGTTAATCGTTTTAAGCTGGTTCAATTTACTAACTTACTAACATACTTAATAACTAATGTAAGTTCCCATGCTGCCTTAAAAATGTGAGTTAACGAAACTAATGTTGAATAATTTGATTCAAGTTTTCTTGTAAGTCATGAAAAAGTAAAACCAACTGAATTAACAGAACCTGAGAAAACAGTTCAATACACTTGAGATGTTAATAGATTGAAGAGTCTTCCTGAAAAAGTACGCCACTGTCTGCTGGGAAACTAGAGAGTGTGCTTTTGACCTGGGTCTAAACTTTAACACTGTTTGATAAGTAAATGAAGTAGTATATGAATGTTAGATTTTATTTTGATATTGCTCTAGTGGCACTTGGTCATTTTGCAATGGTGAGCCACCATGACTTAAACTCATGTCACCACATTGTTAGTGGACATCCTTGTAGGCTGCTTCAATAAGACACAACTTGCACTGCATCATCAGTGTCCCTTTTGTGACATTTTTAATTAAATCTGCCAATACCTCAAATAGGTAACATTTTATTGTTTTTATTGTACAATTTTTTATACTTTTATTATTTTGTTCATTTATTATCATTATTATTAAAATCATATATATAAATCAATCAAAGTGTTAACCTTACTCAATTTTAATAATTAATCAGTTGAATAATCTATTAAAAAATGTTAGGACTGTACCTAATATTTTTAGACTGTCACAGTTGTTACATTTAGTTACCTACTAGTACCTTACCAGTGTACTCCAAGAGCCACTATTAATATACCATGAAGATGCTTTACGAAACCATTCAGTATGACAAAAATTCATTATTTATGCATTAAAACCTTGCTAAATGCCCTAGCATAGCATAACAAATATCAGTTAAAAAAAAAAAAGTATTTTAAAACACACATACAGACAATAATAATAATAATAATAATAATAATAATCTGTATTTGTAGAGCACTTTTCAAAAATAAGTTACAAAGTGCTTTAACAAGTGTAAAGACAATAATACCCAAGAGAAAATAATACAAAAAAATACAAGATAAAAGCAAGAAAACATTGAAAAGACTGAAATACAGATAAATATATTATTAGTAAAATACAATAAAAATAAAAGGGATAAAATAAAATAAATAAGATCGGGAAAGGCTCTCCTATAAAAGTATGTTTTAAGAAGGGACTTAAGAGTTCACTGACTCAGCCGACCTGATTTCCTCGGGCAGGCTGTTCCAGAGCCTCGGGGCCCTGACAGCAAACGCTCTGTCCCCTTTAGTTTTCAGTCGAGACTCTGGAACAGACAACAGACCTCTGCCCGAGGATCTCAAGGTACGTGCTGGTGTGTATGGGACTAAAAGGTCAGAAATATAACAAGGCGAGAGGCCATGAAGAGCTTTAAAAGTGATCAATAGAATTTTAAAGTCAATTCTAAAAACTACCGGGAGCCACTGTAATGAAGCTAAAATAGGAGTAATGTGGTCATATTTCTTTGTTCTGGTTAAAAGCCTGGCAGCTGAGTTCTGGACAGTCTGGAGTCGATCAATAGATTTTTGGGTTAAACAGGTGAAAAGGCTGTTGCAATAATCCATGAGTGATGAGATGAAGGCGTGTAAAATGGTCTCGGTGTCCTTAAAAGTTAACATAGATCGAATTTTTGCTATATTTCTAAGTTGATAAAAACATGATTGAACAAGCTTTGTGGTGTGCTGCTCGAAATTTAAATTACTATCAAACCAAACACCAAGGTTCTTTGCCACAGGCTTAATGTGATTTACTAGGGAACCAGCAGATGGCAGTATTTGATTTGCCATCTGCTGGGACCCGATGACCAGGATTTCTGTTTTGTCTGAGTTCAGCTGGAGGAAATTTTTTGACATCCATTTTTTAACTTCACAAAGGCAGTTGTTAAGTGAACTCAGCATTCCAGGGTCTGTGGATCTGACAGGCAAGTATATTTGTGTGTCATCAGCATAAATATGAAAAGAAATGCCATGTTTATGGATAATATGTCCAAGGGGAAGCAGATACAAGGAAAACAAAATGGGTCCTAAGACCGACCCCTGAGGCACACCATATTTAACTGGACAGAATGAGGAGACATAGTTGTTTACAGACACAAAACTTCCTATTTGACAGGTAGGATGAAAACCATTCTAGGGCAGTACCAGAGATCCCCACCCAGTGCCTCAGTCTGTCTAACATGATGTTGTGATCAATGGTGTCAAAAGCAGCGCTAAGGTCCAGGAGTACCAGGACTGAGCACATGCCTTCATCAGCAGACATTAAAAGGTCATTGGTGACTTAAGCAGGGCAGTCTCAGGTACTTCCTGAAACCAGACTGAAACTTTTCAAATATTTTGTTATTTTCCAGTACAGTGAGCGCTGTTTGGACACAATTCTTTCTAGAATCTTTGCAATAAAAGGCAGTTTTGAAATTGGTCTAAAATTTGTGGGAGGGAGGGATCTAAACCAGGTTTCTTTAAAAGTGGGTTCACGCAAGCCGTTTTAAAATAATCAGGGACACAACCAGTAGATAGGGAGCTGTTGAAAACAGAGATCAAATGGGGCCCAACAGAATCTATTACTTTCAGTAAAAACTTTGTAGGTATTACATCAAGTGGGCTGGAGGACACTCTCATTTGTGATACTGTTTGTAAAAGCTCAGACAAGTCGATGGGATAAAACTGGTTAAAACTCTCTTGTTGCTGGTCCTCTGAGTAAGAGGCCGCGGGGGTAATAGAGGCTCTGATTGACACCACCTTATTGGTAAAATAAGATAAAAACAATTCACAGTCATCGTTACTTCCAGCTGAGGCACAAGGAGGGGTTGGGTTTACCAGCTGATCCACAGTCTTAAATAGAAACCTGGGATTGTGTTTATGTGTAGTAATGAGTTCAGAAAAATAGTGTGTTCTCGCATCCTTAACCAAGTTATTGTATTTAATTGATAAATCCTTCAGACTGAGGTAATGGACTTGGAGACTGGATTTTTTCCATCTGCGCTCTGCTTTCCTGCATTCCCTTTTGAAGCTGCGAATGCTGTCATTTATCCAGGGTTGCTTACTAGCTTTAGACGTAGGCCTAACCTTTAGAGGAGCAGTAATATTTAGTGACGACAAGCAGATATGATTGAAGTGATCGACCAGATTGTTGGTGTTGGAATCAGACAGGTGTTGGCTTTGGCTCTGAAAGAATGCGCAAAACTTTGAAACACTTTGTTCATTAAAGATGCGACAACACACGGAGCTTGGTGAGGCGGCATGAGTAACAGGCGAATCGCAGCTAAAAACAATACATCTGTGGTCAGATATGGTCATGTCCACCAATTCCACAGAGGAAATGCTGACACCCAGGGTAAAAACCAAGTCCAGTGTATGACACGGTTATGTGTTTGCCCTTTGACATGTTGTTTGAAGTTCAAAGAAGTGGTTATATTTAAAAAGTCAGTTGCATTAACATTGTTGGGGTCATCAACATGAATATTAAAATCACCACAAAGAACAATTCTATCATAATTTAAAACCAGAGTAGATAAAAATTCAGGAAGTTCTGATAAAAATCCTCCAGGCGGTTTTGGGGGGCGATAAATTATAACAAATATGATAGGTTGCAGCCCTCCAACTTTAAGAGTGAGAACTTCAAAGGAGTTAAATTCATCACAGCGTACTTGATGACATTTTAAATTTTTCCTATACACGCTCACTAGCCCACCACCACGACCACTGGCCCCCGAAGAGATCCGTATCAGGGAGACTCGAAGCCGCAGGTGCATCCGCTGGTTGGACCGGAGTGTCGTCAGACAAGGCTGCATAGCGGTTGGAGAGGCCGATGTGCGGAGGAGAGGCAGCCCCGTCCGAGCCTCTCTTGCAGCCACGGACCACCACTTCAGCCCAGGTTGACTGATGCTTCTGAGTCGAGCAGGATGAAAGCCTGGGAAGGCTAGAGGGGTCCCAAAACACGGTGTCCTGGATGTTGGCGGTTGCGCTAAGAGAAACAATCTGTTTGGCTTGTACTGAAGCCACATCCATAAAGCCAGTCAGCAGGGAATCTTTCTCTTTGAGTTCCTCTGAAAGTCGCCGGATGTCTTCCATAAGGTCAGCAATCTTCTTGTTCGCTTTCTTAAGGAGTGAGCAGTCCTCATGGGGCAGAGTTATCTCGGCCAGCATAGTCACCGGAGCTTTGTTGTGGTCAGTAGCGTTGATCGTGTTTTTACGGTCATCTAGCTTAAAATCCATGTCGGATGACTAAAATCCTTAACCCACGTAAAACTTAAGTTAAAAACTTAAAAAAAGGATAAAAGAAATGTAACGAAAAAGAGTGGATTAAAACTGGATAAGAGTCCGGTTTAAGACGAGCTTCCGACAGGTGGCTACAGACGCCAACGCATGCGCAGAGTGCAGACAACTAGAAAACGGTGATCTTCTGTACATTACAAAAAAGGTACAGCAGACCAAAACTCCTTCAAATAAAATAAAATGAAATGACCATTATTACTTAACAAGTTGCAAACTATTGGTAATGGGCATTCATTGTTTTAATTTTTTTTTTTTTTTACAAAAAGTGACGTGCTCCTGATTGAAAATGCAAGTCAACAGAACATGCTCGTCATTTTCTTCTTACAGTGAATGTTTGAACCTCCCCCCCTACTGTCAGGAGCACTCATCATTTAATAATATAAATTTAACTAAACTGGACACAGACTTGTTTCTACCGAAATCACGAACCGGTAAACTGGTGCTCACGTGCGGTCCAGACTGTAAAAAAGTTAAAGTAGCCTATTTAATCCATTAATTACTTTGACACTGACGTGATGGAATTGGTTGCCTGTTTAATTTTGCGCCTTCAACATTATAACCATTATAACGTTAGGCAGTGCTGGCAGAGGAGAGGCATAATTTATTGACCACACAAGAAAATACCTTAATTCACACTTTATTTATTTTGGCATATGACAATCAATGATCGTATGAGAACATGTCTCGATTCAATTTGAGAATGTATTTACACACACTGGCTAAGAAATAAAAAGTCCTGCAGGTAATTGGCTGGTTCATGCATGATAGATTAATTCCTGTGTGCAGACGCCTGCTGCACGCGCGAGTTTGTGTTCAAATTCCATTGCCTATGACGCGTGATCGGCTGTTATCGTGTAAGTGTGTCCGCCTGCGCATGCGCGAGTTTGTGTTTAAATTCAAATTCCTTTGACGTGTGACGCTGTGCTTTGATGTGAATCAATACACGTGATGTCATACAGTCCTGACTATATAAAGTGCGCTGGTTACTAAATTCTACATTCAGTTTTCACTCTTGACAAGTGTGTTCCAGACCACAGTCACACACCACAGCGAGGTACACATTACTGAAAACATTAAGCAAGATACAATTTCCACGACAATTACTTACTCTATACATTACTAAACACTTACAGTAAGTTTCAAACAAACAGAAGAAAAGCAGAGCTTTGTGAACAGAACGTACCAAAATGGACCAAACCGGATTCCAGATGGACAACACTATCACACCAGAGGCTCTTCTGCCCATCATAAGAAAACATTTTGAAAGAATCTCTGCAGCACAGTGGAACATGTTAGCCGCAGGGATTCTGGACTCAGACACACAAGCTACGCTGGCTGATATGTTTGTTGAAATCATACAGACACTCTCTATAGCTATCCTGAGAAATATCATGCCACTGTTTCAGGAGCACGTGAACAGGAGTGCAGCTCAGGATGCTGTGAGTACAGTTTTGGAGAACTTCAGCGCTCAATTCGGAGACTCCCTCCCTGGTAGCATTGCTAGTGCTTTTCAAGTCCCACAGCACAAATGTGAGAGTGCAGAAAAGTTGACAACTCTAATTGAGAGGGAAGTTTCACAGAAGGTAAGATCTGTTGCATCTCGGGTCTTTCGCAGCAGTGTCCCGCCATCAGAGCCTGACCTTTTTGTCCCTAGCTTCATCTCCAACACATCGACTCTTCGTCAGATGGTGTTACATGCGACCAAATGTCTGAAAAAATATTTAGTTAAGCTGAACTCCCAGTGCTTGGGAATGTGTTGTCAGACAAACGACACAGAGTATGCTCCACCCAAAAGCTCTGACTCTCCAGAACAGATCCTGGAAATAGAGGAACCAGAGAGATGTGAACTGCCTCAGATCTCCATCCCCTCAGTGATTGAAGCTGTGACTGACATCCTTGCCAAATGGTCCAGTAAGACACCAGACATTACAGAAGAGGCTGAAAATGCTGTCCTATCTCCCAGCACCTCTCTGGAAGCTCATAACGTAGCATCTGACATTGTCAAAGCTATAATTGATGACCTGCAGTCTCATGACTTGGGAGATGTAGCTGGCAGTGGTGAGAAAAGATGCTCACCAAGACCTCATTTTAATATGGGGTTAATATTTCACAAGGTGAGAGCCTTTCTTGTCTCACAGGCCGCACCTTCAGAAGATTCCACCAATGCCGACCAAGCAGTTCGCAAACGCAGCTTTTTCAAGTTTGCTAAAAAACAGTTTGACAAAATGATGACCGAGCTGAAGACAAAACAAAGAAACTTCCTTGTGAGACCCAACCCAGATTCTATGTCCTATCAGCCTAAACCCATGGAAGAGGATGACTTTGAAGAAGCTATTGATGGCATTTTACCAGGAACTGTTCCTTATTCTCCAAGACCCAGACGTGCATCTAGCGATCCAACCAGCAACTCCACATTGATCAGCATGAGAGAGCAGCAATTTTCTCAACTAGATTTTGAGACCATCAAAAATGATGTTGACAGATTGTTTAATACATTCAACCTGCCAGAGAAAGCTGCAGCACAATCCAACAAAACACTGGAAGACATCGAATCCAGTGGCGTGATCAGGAAATTTTCAAAGGAGCTGACTGATAAAATATACGGTTATCTGATGGCTGGCCAGACATACAAGATTCCCACGGTCCCAAGGGCGAGAAGTGCCTCTGCCTCTGTCAGGACGAAGGCATATGCCATCACAGAGGACACAGTGGAGAAGTTCTTGCAGCAGGTGCTGCTCTGGATGGAGATGGAGCCATCAAACAAAGAAAGTCCCAGCGAGGAAGTGGCAGGTGCATTAACTGACATCAAAGACCTAATCACAACAGTGCTGACCCCACCACCAGAAAATGCCATTGTCAGGCGGGAGTGCCCTGAAGCCAGCAACAGTCAGACTACAAGAATATCATCTATTAATGATGATGAAGTATCTGCACACGTCTGCATTGATTTTAATAGTGAGAACTTGAATGTCAGGGTTCATGTTGAAAGTCAGCAATTGCTCAAATGCAATGTTGAGGTGACTTCAGGAGCAGCTGAAGAAAGAACCTCTAAACCCAGAGCAGTCACTTACTCCTGTACTACAGTGCCTAACGATAGTCAGGTGTCACACTCAGAAGGTGGGGATATGTCCGCAGTGTTAAATGTTTCCTCTTTTTCCGCATCAGAGTGGGTGACCAGCAAACTCATCACTGCCCTGCTCATGAGGCTTGTCACAAAGGCCCCTTTGAAAACCAAACGGTCCGTGCAGATGGCAGACGTCAACGCCATCATCAAGCGTCTGTCAGACAAGGTAGCGGATGAGATCGAAATCACTGGCCCTGTTGTTGGCATAACCAAGACCTGCATGACAAAAGTCAACAAAGCCGTGATTAAAGACCTTGACCGGGAGTTTGGCTCTCCAAGAAAGATACTGGAGGCTGCAATGGCATCAAACAATACATCTTTTGATGATGCTGTTGTGAAGTATCTGAAAATCCATATAAATAGCCTCCTCAGTTCACCCCCAAAGAAGTCGGCATTTGCCAAGTTCTTTTCAGCAGTGAAAAAAGCTGCAAGCACGACCTTCACGTGGTGCATCACATGTGGTGGTCCAGTAGCTTACAGCTCAACTGTCTCACACTGACCTGACCTGTCAACACACCTTTCTCACAGCGGGCATTTTGACGTACAGTAGCAGTTCTGTTCTGTTTCTGATGGCAGATGGCACCTTAGCCTCTGCCTCAGTGTGTGAAATGTGATGTAGTGTAAAAGTGCTTTTAGTGGTCTACAGACTAGAAAGGCACTATACAAGTACAGATCATTTACCATTTACACTTGAGCCAAAATGTCCGCTGTGAGAAATGTTTAGAGCCGCACGGCAGCTCGGTGTTTAACACTGTGGCCTCACAGCAAAGATCAGGGTTGGATTCCCAGCCTTGATCTTTGCTGTATGGAGTTTTTATACTCCTCGTGTTGGCGTGTGTTTTCTCCAGGTACTCCAGTTTCCTCCTTCATTTCAAATCTGAAAAATTATAAAATCAACAATTCCAAAATAAATAAATAAATCTAAAATAATGTTTGATTTTGGTTGTGTTTTCCTTTGCTCTCAGATTCGTTGAATCTGACAGTATTTTTTGCACTGAGTGCATGGGTCATTTTCAGCTCAATACAACAAAATGAGCTTCAAAATAGAACAGATGTTCTAAAACGTTTTCATGTCAATGACCCCTAAACTGATACAAATTAGACCACGGATGCAAAGATTCTTTCCCAGCGTCCCGCATCGGAAAGGATTTTTTTACTGTATATTCTTTTTTATATATATATATAACATCCTAAACTCTCTGTTTCACTCTCTCTTTCCTCAGGTACACTCCCCCTAACCCCAAACCCCAAATCCCAAACTCAACCCCAACCTTAACACCACACGTCCAGCACCTCCTACACCAACTGGGGCAGGCTAAAGGCAGCTGGCCCGTCCCCAGTCTCTCCACTGCGCCTCCTGGTAGTCTACAATATCTTACCATGCAATTTTGGAAAACTGGACAACTGACAATAACAGAAACATGTAAATCTGCTGGAAATAAAGGTTTTGGCCCTGATTTTGGTTTTCTGCAAATTATTGCATGTTCTTTATTTCTGCGTAAAGGAATACCAGGGAGGTGTTTTATGGAGAGCATTGTAATGCTTGCATGATTGAGGTTAATAAGGAGCGATAGCGATCATTTAGACTGGGAAACAATATTAAAAATATTGGGGCAATTATGATATGGTTAAAGGGGCACACAGTATTGGGGTGGGGAGAGATGCTGAATCTTATGGTTCATTTTATAAAAAGCAGAGCCTCCCCAGTCTAATTTCCCCTAAATGTGAATTAGATCAGATTATGTTGTAGTCTGATGTGTAGGATAGAGAAATTGGGAAAAAATGCCAAAGGAATTGATCACAAGTATCCCACGGCTCCCACATCATTGGGGTTGTAGGATCAGCACCTTGGACAGGGATCGTGATGCACATTGTGCAGAAGGTTGCAAAAGACCACCTGTAACACAGGAGGGTGCTAGGCTATAAACCGTAGGCCAATCCTCTGATAGTCTTCAACCTTTATCACAACTCAGCTGGTTTTGACATCAGTGAAGTTTGCAGCTCATCGTAGCTTAATGGTGCAGAAGTCACTGGCCAGATTGCAGATAAAGTGGGGCTGTATCATTTTGAAAATCTCCAACTATTTGAAAACCAGCTCTTTTTTCCCCAAGTGTGTTAGATGTCACAAGGTGGAATAGTTTTATATTAGTGTGTGTGTGCACATTTTAGGATACATCACATTTAAAATGGATTTGCTTTAAAGCACTGACTGGGGACATTTCCCACATAGCATCATCAGACACGGGACACTTCAGTTTTGCACATTTCCTTTCACCAAATTTGAATATATTCTGAAAAATCTACACTGTTAATCGTTTTAAGCTGGTTCAATTTACTAACTTACTAACATACTTAATAACTAATGTAAGTTCCCATGCTGCCTTAAAAATGTGAGTTAACGAAACTAATGTTGAATAATTTGATTCAAGTTTTCTTGTAAGTCATGAAAAAGTAAAACCAACTGAATTAACAGAACCTGAGAAAACAGTTCAATACACTTGAGATGTTAATAGATTGAAGAGTCTTCCTGAAAAAGTACGCCACTGTCTGCTGGGAAACTAGAGAGTGTGCTTTTGACCTGGGTCTAAACTTTAACACTGTTTGATAAGTAAATGAAGTAGTATATGTCAATGTTAGATTTTATTTTGATATTGCTCTAGTGGCACTTGGTCATTTTGCAATGGTGAGCCACCATGACTTAAACTCATGTCACCACATTGTTAGTGGACATCCTTGTAGGCTGCTTCAATAAGACACAACTTGCACTGCATCATCAGTGTCCCTTTTGTGACATTTTTAATTAAATCTGCCAATACCTCAAATAGGTAACATTTTATTGTTTTTATTGTACAATTTTTTATACTTTTATTATTTTGTTCATTTATTATCATTATTATTAAAATCATATATATAAATCAATCAAAGTGTTAACCTTACTCAATTTTAATAATTAATCAGTTGAATAATCTATTAAAAAATGTTAGGACTGTACCTAATATTTTTAGACTGTCACAGTTGTTACATTTAGTTACCTACTAGTACCTTACCAGTGTACTCCAAGAGCCACTATTAATATACCATGAAGATGCTTTACGAAACCATTCAGTATGACAAAAATTCATTATTTATGCATTAAAACCTTGCTAAATGCCCTATAGCATAACAAATATCAGTTAAAAAAAAAAAAAGTATTTTAAAACACACACATACAGACAATAATAATAATAATAATAATAATAATAATCTGTATTTGTAGAGCACTTTTCAAAAATAAGTTACAAAGTGCTTTAACAAGTGTAAAGACAATAATACCCAAGAGAAAATAATACAAAAACAATACAAGATAAAAGCAAGAAAACATTGAAAAGACTGAAATACAGATAAATATTATTAGTAAAATACAATAAAAATAAAAGGGATAAAATAAAATCAAATAAGATCGGGAAAGGCTCTCCTATAAAAGTATGTTTTAAGAAGGGACTTAAGAGTTCACTGACTCAGCCGACCTGATTTCCTCGGGCAGGCTGTTCCAGAGCCTCGGGGCCCTGACAGCAAACGCTCTGTCCCCTTTAGTTTTCAGTCGAGACTCTGGAACAGACAACAGACCTCTGCCCGAGGATCTCAAGGTACGTGCTGGTGTGTATGGGACTAAAAGGTCAGAAATATAACAAGGCGAGGGCCATGAAGAGCTTTAAAAGTGATCAATAGAATTTTAAAGTCAATTCTAAAAACTACCGGGAGCCACTGTAATGAAGCTAAAATAGGAGTAATGTGGTCATATTTCTTTGTTCTGGTTAAAAGCCTGGCAGCTGAGTTCTGGACAGTCTGGAGTCGATCAATAGATTTTTGGGTTAAACAGGTGAAAAGGCTGTTGCAATAATCCATGAGTGATGAGATGAAGGCGTGTAAAATGGTCTGGTGTCCTTAAAAGTTAACATAGATCGAATTTTTGCTATATTTCTAAGTTGATAAAAACATGATTGAACAAGCTTTGTGGTGTGCTGCTCGAAATTTAAATTACTATCAAACCAAACACCAAGGTTCTTTGCCACAGGCTTAATGTGATTTACTAGGGAACCAGCAGATGGCAGTATTTGATTTGCCATCTGCTGGGACCCGATGACCAGGATTTCTGTTTTGTCTGAGTTCAGCTGGAGGAAATTTTTTGACATCCATTTTTTAACTTCACAAAGGCAGTTGTTAAGTGAACTCAGCATTCCAGGGTCTGTGGATCTGACAGGCAAGTATATTTGTGTGATCAGCATAAATATGAAAAGAAATGCCATGTCTATGGATAATATGTCCAAGGGGAAGCAGATACAAGGAAAACAAAATGGGTCCTAAGACCGACCCCTGAGGCACACCATATTTAACTGGACAGAATGAGGAGACATAGTTGTTTACAGACACACAAAACTTCCTATTTGACAGGTAGGATGAAAACCATTCTAGGGCAGTACCAGAGATCCCCACCCAGTACCTCAGTCTGTCTAACATGATGTTGTGATCAATGGTGTCAAAAGCAGCGCTAAGGTCCAGGAGTACAGGACTGAGCACATGCCTTCATCAGCAGACATTAAAAGGTCATTGGTGACTTAAGCAGGGCAGTCTCAGGTACTTCCTGAAACCAGACTGAAACTTTTCAAATATTTGTTATTTTCCAGTACAGTGAGCAGCTGTTTGGACACAATTCTTTCTAGAATCTTTGCAATAAAAGGCAGTTTTGAAATTGGTCTAAAATTATGTGGGAGGGAGGGATCTAAACCAGGTTTCTTTAAAAGTGGGTTCACGCAAGCCGTTTTAAAATAATCAGGGACACAACCAGTAGATAGGGAGCTGTTGAAAACAGAGATCAAATGGGGCCCAACAGAATCTATTACTTTCAGTAAAAACTTTGTAGGTATTACATCAAGTGGGCTGGAGGACACTCTTATTTGTGATACTGTTTGTAAAAGCTCAGACAAGTCGATGGGATAAAACTGGTTAAAACTCTCTTGTTGCTGGTGAGGAACCTCTGAGTAAGAGGCCGCGGGGGTAATAGAGGTTCTGATTGACACCACCTTATTGGTAAAATAAGATAAAAACAATTCACAGTCATCGTTACTTCCAGCTGAGGCACAAGGAGGGGTTGGGTTTACCAGCTGATCCACAGTCTTAAATAGAAACCTGGGATTGTGTTTATGTGTAGTAATGAGTTCAGAAAAATAGTGTGTTCTCGCATCCTTAACCAAGTTATTGTATTTAATTGATAAATCCTTCAGACTGAGGTAATGGACTTGGAGACTGGATTTTTTCCATCTGCGCTCTGCTTTCCTGCATTCCCTTTTGAAGCTGCGAATGCTGTCATTTATCCAGGGTTGCTTACTAGCTTTAGACGTAGGCCTAACCTTTAGAGGAGCAGTAATATTTAGTGACGACAAGCAGATATGATTGAAGTGATCGACCAGATTGTTGGTGTTGGAATCAGACAGGTGTTGGCTTTGGCTCTGAAAGAATGCGCAAAACTTTGAAACACTTTGTTCATTAAAGATGCGACAACACACGGAGCTTGGGGCGATAAATTATAACAAATATGATAGGTTGCAGCCCTCCAACTTTAAGAGTGAGAACTTCAAAGGAGTTAAATTCATCACAGCGTACTTGATGACATTTTAAATTTTTCCTATACACGCTCACTAGCCCACCACCACGACCACTGACCCCGGAAGAGATCCGTATCAGGGAGACTCGAAGCCGCAGGTGAATCCGCTGGTTGGACCGGAGTGTCGTCAGACAAGGCTGCATAGCGGTTGGAGAGGCCGATGTGCGGAGGAGAGGCAGCCCCGTCCGAGCCTCTCTTGCAGCCACGGACCACCACTTCAGCCCAGGTTGACTGATGCTTCTGAGTCGAGCAGGATGAAAGCCTGGGAAGGCTAGAGGGGTCCCAAAACACGGTGTCCTGGATGTTGGCGGTTGCGCTAAGAGAAACAATCTGTTTGGCTTGTACTGAAGCCACATCCATAAAGCCAGTCAGCAGGGAATATTTCTCTTTGAGTTCCTCTGAAAGTCGCCGGATGTCTTCCATAAGGTCAGCAATCTTCTTGTTCGCTTTCTTAAGGAGTGAGCAGTCCTCATGGGGCAGAGTTATCTCGGCTAGCATAGTCACCGGCAGGGACGTGCACAGGGGGGTTGCTCTGGTTGCCCGGGCAACTGCCCGTTTGCCTTTCCTGACTCAAGTTGCCCTTCCGACTCGCCCTTCCGAGAAAAAAAAATAAAATAAAAAAATAATCGCGATCGCAAAGCCTCATTCACTTCCATTCGGGCACCGAAAGTGAAAGTCAGTAGGGGAAGGGCAAACTCTGTTTAAGTGGCTGCACTGCTGCAGCGCTGCCTGCACGTCAGTCGATTCTGTTCCCTACCGGAATTCCTGTTTCCTTCCTTTATGCAATCATACTACAACAAATCATGCGTAGTTTTGCCCAGTTACCACGTGATACGTACCAACAGAAGTGAATACGAGCTAGAAGCGCAACTGAATGTACGGGAAGCCAAAAGGTTAAAAAAGGATTGTATTTTTTTCCGAAATCTAAGCGTTTTTTTATTTAATATTTTATTAGAAGCGAGTTTTCCCCATCTGTCAATTCAATCTAGATTATTTATTTTCAAATAAAAAAAAGGAAAAAAAATAATAATAATAATGATTAAAAAACAATAAACAATAATATAAGGAACTCTTTTTCTCATATGTATTTTGGTGACATTTATATTGTTAATACATTTTGGATACTGTGTTTAGTGCCTTTTTTCAGGTCAGAGCAACTGCCCTTCAAAATTCCTGTGCACGTCCCTGGTCACCGGAGCTTTGTTGTGGTCAGTAGCGTTGATCGTGTTTTTACGGTCATCTAGCTTAAAATCCATGTCGGATGACTAAAATCCTTAACCCACGTAAAACTTAAGTTAAAAACTTAAAAAAAGGATAAAAGAAATGTAACGAAAAAGAGTGGATTAAAGCTGGATAAGAGTCCGGTTTAAGACCGAGCTTCCAACAGGTGGCTACAGACGCCAACGCATGCGCAGAGTGCAGACAACTAGAAAACGTGATCTTCTGTACATTACAAAAAAGGTACAGCAGACCAAAACTCCTTCAAATAAAATAAAATGAAATGACCATTATTACTTAACAAGTTGCAAACTATTGGTAATGGGCATTCATTGTTTTAATTTTTTTTTTTTTTTTACAAAAAGTGACGTGCTCCTGATTGAAAATGCAAGTCAACAGAACATGCTCGTCATTTTCTTCTTACAGTGAATGTTTGAACCTCCCCCCCTACTGTCAGGAGCACTCATCATTTAATAATATAAATTTAACTAAACTGGACACAGACTTGTTTCTACCGAAATCACGAACCGGTAAACTGGTGCTCACGTGCGGTCCAGACTGTAAAAAAGTTAAAGTAGCCTATTTAATCCATTAATTACTTTGACACTGACGTGATGGAATTGGTTGCCTGTTTAATTTTGCGCCTTCAACATTATAACCATTATAACGTTAGGCAGTGCTGGCAGAGGAGAGGCATAATTTATTGACCACACAAGAAAATACCTTAATTCACACTTTATTTATTTTGGCATATGACAATCAATGATCGTATGAGAACATGTCTCGATTCAATTTGAGAATGTATTTACACACACTGGCTAAGAAATAAAAAGTCCTGCAGGTAATTGGCTGGTTCATGCATGATAGATTAATTCCTCTGTGTGCAGACGCCTGCTGCACGCGCGAGTTTGTGTTCAAATTCCATTGCCTATGACGCGTGATCGGCTGTTATCGTGTAAGTGTGTCCGCCTGCGCATGCGCGAGTTTGTGTTTAAATTCAAATTCCTTTGACGTGTGACGCTGTGCTTTGATGTGAATCAATACACGTGATGTCATACAGTCCTGACTATATAAAGTGCGCTGGTTACTAAATTCTACATTCAGTTTTCACTCTTGACAAGTGTGTTCCAGACCACAGTCACACACCACAGCGAGGTACACATTACTGAAAACATTAAGCAAGATACAATTTCCACGACAATTACTTACTCTATACATTACTAAACACTTACAGTAAGTTTCAAACAAACAGAAGAAAAGCAGAGCTTTGTGAACAGAACGTACCAAAATGGACCAAACCGGATTCCAGATGGACAACACTATCACACCAGAGGCTCTTCTGCCCATCATAAGAAAACATTTTGAAAGAATCTCTGCAGCACAGTGGAACATGTTAGCCGCAGGGATTCTGGACTCAGACACACAAGCTACGCTGGCTGATATGTTTGTTGAAATCATACAGACACTCTCTATAGCTATCCTGAGAAATATCATGCCACTGTTTCAGGAGCACGTGAACAGGAGTGCAGCTCAGGATGCTGTGAGTACAGTTTTGGAGAACTTCAGCGCTCAATTCGGAGACTCCCTCCCTGGTAGCATTGCTAGTGCTTTTCAAGTCCCACAGCACAAATGTGAGAGTGCAGAAAAGTTGACAACTCTAATTGAGAGGGAAGTTTCACAGAAGGTAAGATCTGTTGCATCTCGGGTCTTTCGCAGCAGTGTCCCGCCATCAGAGCCTGACCTTTTTGTCCCTAGCTTCATCTCCAACACATCGACTCTTCGTCAGATGGTGTTACATGCGACCAAATGTCTGAAAAAATATTTAGTTAAGCTGAACTCCCAGTGCTTGGGAATGTGTTGTCAGACAAACGACACAGAGTATGCTCCACCCAAAAGCTCTGACTCTCCAGAACAGATCCTGGAAATAGAGGAACCAGAGAGATGTGAACTGCCTCAGATCTCCATCCCCTCAGTGATTGAAGCTGTGACTGACATCCTTGCCAAATGGTCCAGTAAGACACCAGACATTACAGAAGAGGCTGAAAATGCTGTCCTATCTCCCAGCACCTCTCTGGAAGCTCATAACGTAGCATCTGACATTGTCAAAGCTATAATTGATGACCTGCAGTCTCATGACTTGGGAGATGTAGCTGGCAGTGGTGAGAAAAGATGCTCACCAAGACCTCATTTTAATATGGGGTTAATATTTCACAAGGTGAGAGCCTTTCTTGTCTCACAGGCCGCACCTTCAGAAGATTCCACCAATGCCGACCAAGCAGTTCGCAAACGCAGCTTTTTCAAGTTTGCTAAAAAACAGTTTGACAAAATGATGACCGAGCTGAAGACAAAACAAAGAAACTTCCTTGTGAGACCCAACCCAGATTCTATGTCCTATCAGCCTAAACCCATGGAAGAGGATGACTTTGAAGAAGCTATTGATGGCATTTTACCAGGAACTGTTCCTTATTCTCCAAGACCCAGACGTGCATCTAGCGATCCAACCAGCAACTCCACATTGATCAGCATGAGAGAGCAGCAATTTTCTCAACTAGATTTTGAGACCATCAAAAATGATGTTGACAGATTGTTTAATACATTCAACCTGCCAGAGAAAGCTGCAGCACAATCCAACAAAACACTGGAAGACATCGAATCCAGTGGCGTGATCAGGAAATTTTCAAAGGAGCTGACTGATAAAATATACGGTTATCTGATGGCTGGCCAGACATACAAGATTCCCACGGTCCCAAGGGCGAGAAGTGCCTCTGCCTCTGTCAGGACGAAGGCATATGCCATCACAGAGGACACAGTGGAGAAGTTCTTGCAGCAGGTGCTGCTCTGGATGGAGATGGAGCCATCAAACAAAGAAAGTCCCAGCGAGGAAGTGGCAGGTGCATTAACTGACATCAAAGACCTAATCACAACAGTGCTGACCCCACCACCAGAAAATGCCATTGTCAGGCGGGAGTGCCCTGAAGCCAGCAACAGTCAGACTACAAGAATATCATCTATTAATGATGATGAAGTATCTGCACACGTCTGCATTGATTTTAATAGTGAGAACTTGAATGTCAGGGTTCATGTTGAAAGTCAGCAATTGCTCAAATGCAATGTTGAGGTGACTTCAGGAGCAGCTGAAGAAAGAACCTCTAAACCCAGAGCAGTCACTTACTCCTGTACTACAGTGCCTAACGATCGTCAGGTGTCACACTCAGAAGGTGGGGATATGTCCGCAGTGTTAAATGTTTCCTCTTTTTCCGCATCAGAGTGGGTGACCAGCAAACTCATCACTGCCCTGCTCATGAGGCTTGTCACAAAGGCCCCTTTGAAAACCAAACGGTCCGTGCAGATGGCAGACGTCAACGCCATCATCAAGCGTCTGTCAGACAAGGTAGCGGATGAGATCGAAATCACTGGCCCTGTTGTTGGCATAACCAAGACCTGCATGACAAAAGTCAACAAAGCCGTGATTAAAGACCTTGACCGGGAGTTTGGCTCTCCAAGAAAGATACTGGAGGCTGCAATGGCATCAAACAATACATCTTTTGATGATGCTGTTGTGAAGTATCTGAAAATCCATATAAATAGCCTCCTCAGTTCACCCCCAAAGAAGTCGGCATTTGCCAAGTTCTTTTCAGCAGTGAAAAAAGCTGCAAGCACGACCTTCACGTGGTGCATCACATGTGGTGGTCCAGTAGCTTACAGCTCAACTGTCTCACACTGACCTGACCTGTCAACACACCTTTCTCACAGCGGGCATTTTGACGTACAGTAGCAGTTCTGTTCTGTTTCTGATGGCAGATGGCACCTTAGCCTCTGCCTCAGTGTGTGAAATGTGATGTAGTGTAAAAGTGCTTTTAGTGGTCTACAGACTAGAAAGGCACTATACAAGTACAGATCATTTACCATTTACACTTGAGCCAAAATGTCCGCTGTGAGAAATGTTTAGAGCCGCACGGCAGCTCGGTGTTTAACACTGTGGCCTCACAGCAAAGATCAGGGTTGGATTCCCAGCCTTGATCTTTGCTGTATGGAGTTTTTATACTCCTCGTGTTGGCGTGTGTTTTCTCCAGGTACTCCAGTTTCCTCCTTCATTTCAAATCTGAAAAATTATAAAATCAACAATTCCAAAATAAATAAATAAATAAATAAATCTAAAATAATGTTTGATTTTGGTTGTGTTTTCCTTTGCTCTCAGATTCGTTGAATCTGACAGTATTTTTTGCACTGAGTGCATGGGTCATTTTCAGCTCAATACAACAAAATGAGCTTCAAAATAGAACAGATGTTCTAAAACGTTTTCATGTCAATGACCCCTAAACTGATACAAATTAGACCACGGATGCAAAGATTCTTTCCCAGCGTCCCGCATCGGAAAGGATTTTTTTACTGTATATTCTTTTTTATATATATATATAACATCCTAAACTCTCTGTTTCACTCTCTCTTTCCTCAGGTACACTCCCCCTAACCCCAAACCCCAAATCCCAAACTCAACCCCAACCTTAACACCACACGTCCAGCACCTCCTACACCAACTGGGGCAGGCTAAAGGCAGCTGGCCCGTCCCCAGTCTCTCCACTGCGCCTCCTGGTAGTCTACAATATCTTACCATGCAATTTTGGAAAACTGGACAACTGACAATAACAGAAACATGTAAATCTGCTGGAAATAAAGGTTTTGGCCCTGATTTTGGTTTTCTGCAAATTATTGCATGTTCTTTATTTCTGCGTAAAGGAATACCAGGGAGGTGTTTTATGGAGAGCATTGTAATGCTTGCATGATTGAGGTTAATAAGGAGCGATAGCGATCATTTAGACTGGGAAACAATATTAAAAATATTGGGGCAATTATGATATGGTTAAAGGGGCACACAGTATTGGGGTGGGGAGAGATGCTGAATCTTATGGTTCATTTTATAAAAAGCGAGAGCCTCCCCAGTCTAATTTCCCCTAAATGTGAATTAGATCAGATTATGTTGTAGTCTGATGTGTAGGATAGAGAAATTGGGAAAAAATGCCAAAGGAATTGATCACAAGTATCCCACGGCTCCCACATCATTGGGGTTGTAGGATCAGCACCTTGGACAGGGATCGTGATGCACATTGTGCAGAAGGTTGCAAAAGACCACCTGTAACACAGGAGGGTGCTAGGCTATAAACCGTAGGCCAATCCTCTGATAGTCTT
>NW_024044409.1:0-17011 GCF_014851395.1 Micropterus salmoides | reverse complement strand
AAGATCTGCTGTAGCGTGTGATGTACCAAGACGGGGAGCCCACACCGTGTTGAAAGTAAAGATACACGCTGCTGCGTTCATTACTGGTTTACCTGTGAGTCTGACTGGTGCAGAGAAAACTTCAACCTAAAAAGTATCAAAAAATACAAGAAAAGTATCTAAAAAGTTAAAAAAAAGTATCTCAAAAGTACAAGAAAAGTATCTAAAAAGTACGAGAAAAGTATCTAAATAGTACGAGAAAAGTATCTAAAAAATACAAGAAATGAATCTAAAAAAATACAAGAAAAGTATCTAAAAAGTACGAGAAAAGTATCTAAAAGATACAAGAAAAGTATCTAAAAAGTACGACAAAAGTATCAAAAAGATACAAGAAAAGTATCTAAAAAGTAAAAGAAAAGTATCTCAAAAGTACAAGAAAAGTATCTAAAAAGTACGAGAAAAGTATCTAAAAGATACAAGAAAAGTATCTAAAAAGTAAAAGAAAAGTATCTCAAAAGTACAAGAAAAGTATCTAAAAAGTACGAGAAAAGTATCTAAAAAGTACAAGAAAACTTTCTAAAAAATACAAGAAATGAATCTAAAAAAATACAAGAAAAGTATCTAAAAAATACAAGAAAAGTATCTAAAAAATACAAGAAAAGTACCTAAAAAGTACGAGAAAAGAATCTAAAAAATACAAGAAAAGTATCAAAAAAATACAAGAAAAGTATCTCAAAAGTATGAGAAAACTGTCTCAAATTGCGAAGGTTAGGTGATCAGCCCATATTGTGAAAGAATAGTGACCCAGGTCTGTGATGTTCTTGTTTCTTCTCAAACAGCCAGTATTTCCTGTTTCTGGTCACCACGCATGTACTGAACTCTGTATCTGCCAACATTAAAATGAAATTGAAATTTCTGGGATGGTGACCTGCAGTCTTGCAGAATCAACCCGTCCTCACCAGAGAATCGGTCTAGACCATACTCTATGATGTTATTTACAGAAGCCCAACAATTCCCACCAAGAGCAAGCACAGGTTGTTTTCTGATCAAACACGTTTCTTTTTGCACTGCTGTGCTCTCCCAGAGGATATTCATTCTTTGGTGAAGCTGCTATAATAGGAACCAGTTGGTTTCTGGATACCAAGGCCAGCATTTTCTACCAATTATTGTTGGGTAAAATAGGTCTCGACAGCAATAGCCCATTAAAACCAGTCTATATTCCAAGATGCAGAAGCAGCAGTGTAAGGTTGTGTCTCTCCTGTGTTGTGAATAGTTTCAAACCCACTGCACTGCTCGTTGCTGTTTTTCAGCAAAGGTGTTCAACTTTCACGCAGGCCCAACAGTAGCACTTGTCTGTCTTCCATGCTTTAGAAAATGTAGAGCAGCCTCTGGTGGGATCACCAGGACAGAAGTCAGTAAGGACCAGTACATCAAAGGACAGATTTTAGAAACAGCTGATTCAGTCAGAGGGTGTTTAAGTGTGTTAAGGGAGCAATTTCTTGTTTTCAGATTTGAAGAGGTAGAGGCTCCCGTGGACACATTAAGTTGTAAAGGCACTGCTGGGATTTGAACCCAGGATCCTCCTGTTTACAAGACAGGCGCTTTCACCAACTAAGCCACAGCACCCGCCACAGGCAACTACGCTACCTGTTTCAGGTCGTCTAGTTTTGTAATCAAGTATTCGGATTGCCACGCTCTTCTTGTTGACTTGCGTTTTTCTTGAAGCTGCATAGAACGCACATGAGGTTATTCTCGTTTTTGTCTTTGGGAAGTGGCACATCGTTATTAAAAATGCCACTCAGGCACCGCTGGGATTTGAACCCAGGATCTCCTGTTTACTAGACAGGCACTTTGACCAACTAAGCCACGGCGCCATGCGTTTGGGTTACTTGACAGACTTTCCCGTGAATGTTTCAATGAAATCAAATGGGCTCGTTAACGTCTTTCATTCCTTTTTCAGTAAAAGCAAAGAAAAACAGACTTGCTATTCACTTCTAGGATGGCATGTGGTAGCGGAAAAGCCAACACCGTTAAGGCCTCTGGAGTCACAAGAGGACAAAGGGATGAGCTAGGCGAGATCAAGGGACAACGTGGCACTAGTCCTGTTTGACAAGAGGTACTTCGCAGTGGACGAAACGTTCAAAGAGCATGAACTTCCAAGGGCTATAGAGGAATCGTCCCTGGGTGGGCTTAAACCACCATCCTCTCGGTTAACAGCCGAGCGCACTGGCCACTTGCGCCACAGAGACGTGATTGTTGATCGTTCTAAACATCACGTGTACTCGTTTTCCAATCTCGGTTCCATGATGCTCAAAAGCCGTGTCCTTTGAAAGCAATTCACATATCGCGCCACTCACTCCTAGACTGATTTGTTTTTGTATTAGATGTAAGTTGATTATATTGCCCTAATTTTTTATAATTATAAGAGTTTGATGAACTGCAGATGACATGTATGAGAACACTGTGTAGTTACTCACAGATACCAAATAAAATTTCTCACTAAACCAAAGATCTGCTGTGGCGTGTGATGTACCAAGACGGGGAGCCCACACCGTGTTGAAAGTAAAGATACACACTGCTGTGTTCATTACTGGTTTACCTGTGAGTCTGACTGGTGCAGAGAAAACTTCAACCTAAAAAGTATCAAAAAAATACAAGAAAAGTATGAGAAAACTGTCTCAAATTGCGAAGGTTAGGTGATCAGCCCATATTGTGAAAGAATAGTGACCCAGGTCTGTGATGTTCTTGTTTCTTCTCAAACAGCCAGTATTTCCTGTTTCTGGTCACCACGCATGTACTGAACTCTGTATCTGCCAACATTAAAATGAAATTGAAATTTCTGGGATGGTGACCTGCAATCTTGCAGAATCAACCCGTCCTCACCAGAGAATCGGTCTAGACCATACTCTATGATGTTATTTACAGAAGCCCAACAATTCCCACCAAGAGCAAGCACAGGTTGTTTTCTGATCAAACACGTTTCTTTTTGCACTGCTGTGCTCTCCCAGAGGATATTCATTCTTTGGTGAAGCTGCTATAATAGGAACCAGTTGGTTTCTGGATACCAAGGCCAGCATTTTCTACCAATTATTGTTGGGTAAAATAGGTCTCGACAGCAATAGCCCATTAAAACCAGTCTATATTCCAAGATGCAGAAGCAGCAGTGTAAGGTTGTGTCTCTCCTGTGTTGTGAATAGTTTCAAACCCACTGCACTGCTCGTTGCTGTTTTTCAGCAAAGGTGTTCAACTTTCACGCAGGCCCAACAGTAGCACTTGTCTGTCTTCCATGCTTTAGAAAATGTAGAGCAGCCTCTGGTGGGATCACCAGGACAGAAGTCAGTAAGGACCAGTACATCAAAGGACAGATTTTAGAAACAGCTGATTCAGTCAGAGGGTGTTTAAGTGTGTTAAGGGAGCAATTTCTTGTTTTCAGATTTGAATAGGTAGAGGCTCCCGTGGACACATTAAGTTGTAAAGGCACTGCTGGGATTTGAACCCAGGATCTCCTGTTTACAAGACAGGCGCTTTCACCAACTAAGCCACAGCTCCCGCCGCAGGCAACTACGCTACCTGTTTCAGGTCGTCTAGTTTTGTAATCAAGTATTCGGATTGCCACGCTCTTCTTGTTCACTTGCGTTTTTCTTGAAGCTGCATAGAACGCACATGAGGTTATTCTCGTTTTTGTCTTTGGGAAGTGGCACATCGTTATTAAAAATGCCACTCAGGCACCGCTGGGATTTGAACCCAGGATCTCCTGTTTACTAGACAGGCACTTTGACCAACTAAGCCACAGCGCCATTCGGTTTGGTTATTTGACAGACTTTCCCGTGAATGTCTCAATGAAATCAAATGGGCTCGTTAACGTCTTTCATTCCTTTTTCAGTAAAAGCAAAGAAAAACAGACTTGCTGTTCACTTCTAGGATGGCATGTGGTAGCGGAAAAGCCAACACCGTTAAGGCCTCTGGAGTCACAAGAGGACAAAGGGATGAGCTAGGCGAGATCAAGGGACAACGTGGCACTAGTCCTGTTTGACAAGAGGTACTTCGCAGTGGACGAAACGTTCAAAGAGCGTGAGGCCTAAAGAGAAATCGTCCCTGGGTGGGCTTGAACCACCATCCTCTCGGTTAACAGCCGAGCGCGCTGGCCAATTGCGCCACAGAGACGTGTTTGCTGATAGTTCAAAATATCACGTGTACTCGTTTTCCAATCTCGGTTCCATGATGCTCAAAAGCCGTGTCCTTTGAAAGCAATTCACATATCGCGCCACTCACTCCTAGACTGATTTGTTTTTGTATTAGATGTAAGTTGATTATATTGCCCTAATTTTTATAATTATAAGAGTTTGATGAACTGCAGATGACATGTATGAGAACACTGTGTAGTTACTCACAGATACCAAATAAAATTTCTCACTAAACCAAAGATCTGCTGTAGCGTGTGATGTACCAAGACGGGGAGCCCACACCGTGTTGAAAGTAAAGATACACGCTGCTGCGTTCATTACTGGTTTACCTGTGAGTCTGACTGGTGCAGAGAAAACTTCAACCTAAAAAGTATCAAAAAAATACAAGAAAAGTATCTAAAAAGTAAAAAAAAAGTATCTCAAAAGTACAAGAAAAGTATCTAAAAAGTACGAGAAAAGTATCTAAATAGTACGAGAAAAGTATCTAAAAAATACAAGAAATGAATCTAAAAAAATACAAGAAAAGTATCTAAAAAGTACGAGAAAAGTATCTAAAAGATACAAGAAAAGTATCTAAAAAGTACGACAAAAGTATCAAAAAGATACAAGAAAAGTATCTAAAAAGTAAAAGAAAAGTATCTCAAAAGTACAAGAAAAGTATCTAAAAAGTACGAGAAAAGTATCTAAAAGATACAAGAAAAGTATCTAAAAAGTAAAAGAAAAGTATCTCAAAAGTACAAGAAAAGTATCTAAAAAGTACGAGAAAAGTATCTAAAAAGTACAAGAAAACTTTCTAAAAAATACAAGAAATGAATCTAAAAAATACAAGAAAAGTATCTAAAAAATACAAGAAAAGTATCTAAAAAATACAATAAAAGTACCTAAAAAGTACGAGAAAAGTATCTAAAAAATACAAGAAAAGTATCAAAAAAATACAAGAAAAGTATCTCAAAAGTATGAGAAAACTGTCTCAAATTGCGAAGGTTAGGTGATCAGCCCATATTGTGAAAGAATAGTGACCCAGGTCTGTGATGTTCTTGTTTCTTCTCAAACAGCCAGTATTTCCTGTTTCTGGTCACCACGCATGTACTGAACTCTGTATCTGCCAACATTAAAATGAAATTGAAATTTCTGGGATGGTGACCTGCAGTCTTGCAGAATCAACCCGTCCTCACCAGAGAATCGGTCTAGACCATACTCTATGATGTTATTTACAGAAGCCCAACAATTCCCACCAAGAGCAAGCACAGGTTGTTTTCTGATCAAACACGTTTCTTTTTGCACTGCTGTGCTCTCCCAGAGGATATTCATTCTTTGGTGAAGCTGCTATAATAGGAACCAGTTGGTTTCTGGATACCAAGGCCAGCATTTTCTACCAATTATTGTTGGGTAAAATAGGTCTCGACAGCAATAGCCCATTAAAACCAGTCTATATTCCAAGATGCAGAAGCAGCAGTGTAAGGTTGTGTCTCTCCTGTGTTGTGAATAGTTTCAAACCCACTGCACTGCTCGTTGCTGTTTTTCAGCAAAGGTGTTCAACTTTCACGCAGGCCCAACAGTAGCACTTGTCTGTCTTCCATGCTTTAGAAAATGTAGAGCAGCCTCTGGTGGGATCACCAGGACAGAAGTCAGTAAGGACCAGTACATCAAAGGACAGATTTTAGAAACAGCTGATTCAGTCAGAGGGTGTTTAAGTGTGTTAAGGGAGCAATTTCTTGTTTTCAGATTTGAATAGGTAGAGGCTCCCGTGGACACATTAAGTTGTAAAGGCACTGCTGGGATTTGAACCCAGGATCCTCCTGTTTACAAGACAGGCGCTTTCACCAACTAAGCCACAGCACCCGCCACAGGCAACTACGCTACCTGTTTCAGGTCGTCTAGTTTTGTAATCAAGTATTCGGATTGCCACGCTCTTCTTGTTCACTTGCGTTTTTCTTGAAGCTGCATAGAACGCACATGAGGTTATTCTCGTTTTTGTCTTTGGGAAGTGGCACATCGTTATGAAAAATGCCAGTCAGGCACCGCTGGGATTTGAACCCAGGATCTCCTGTTTACTAGACAGGCACTTTGACCAACTAAGCCACGGCGCCATGCGTTTGGGTTACTTGACAGACTTTCCCGTGAATGTTTCAATAAAATCAAATGGGCTCGTTAACGTCTTTCATTCCTTTTTCAGTAAAAGCAAAGAAAAACAGACTTGCTATTCACTTCTAGGATGGCATGTGGTAGCGGAAAAGCCAACACCGTTAAGGCCTCTGGAGTCACAAGAGGACAAAGGGATGAGCTAGGCGAGATCAAGGGACAACGTGGCACTAGTCCTGTTTGACAAGAGGTACTTCGCAGTGGACGAAACGTTCAAAGAGCATGAACTTCCAAGGGCTATAGAGGAATCGTCCCTGGGTGGGCTTAAACCACCATCCTCTCGGTTAACAGCCGAGCGCACTGGCCACTTGCGCCACAGAGACGTGATTGTTGATCGTTCTAAACATCACGTGTACTCGTTTTCCAATCTCGGTTCCATGATGCTCAAAAGCCGTGTCCTTTGAAAGCAATTCACATATCGCGCCACTCACTCCTAGACTGATTTGTTTTTGTATTAGATGTAAGTTGATTATATTGCCCTAATTTTTTATAATTATAAGAGTTTGATGAACTGCAGATGACATGTATGAGAACACTGTGTAGTTACTCACAGATACCAAATAAAATTTCTCACTAAACCAAAGATCTGCTGTGGCGTGTGATGTACCAAGACGGGGAGCCCACACCGTGTTGAAAGTAAAGATACACACTGCTGTGTTCATTACTGGTTTACCTGTGAGTCTGACTGGTGCAGAGAAAACTTCAACCTAAAAAGTATCAAAAAAATACAAGAAAAGTATGAGAAAACTGTCTCAAATTGCGAAGGTTAGGTGATCAGCCCATATTGTGAAAGAATAGTGACCCAGGTCTGTGATGTTCTTGTTTCTTCTCAAACAGCCAGTATTTCCTGTTTCTGGTCACCACGCATGTACTGAACTCTGTATCTGCCAACATTAAAATGAAATTGAAATTTCTGGGATGGTGACCTGCAGTCTTGCAGAATCAACCCGTCCTCACCAGAGAATCGGTCTAGACCATACTCTATGATGTTATTTACAGAAGCCCAACAATTCCCACCAAGAGCAAGCACAGGTTGTTTTCTGATCAAACACGTTTCTTTTTGCACTGCTGTGCTCTCCCAGAGGATATTCATTCCTTGGTGAAGCTGCTATAATAGGAACCAGTTGGTTTCTGGATACCAAGGCCAGCATTTTCTACCAATTATTGTTGGGTAAAATAGGTCTCGACAGCAATAGCCCATTAAAACCAGTCTATATTCCAAGATGCAGAAGCAGCAGTGTAAGGTTGTGTCTCTCCTGTGTTGTGAATAGTTTCAAACCCACTGCACTGCTCGTTGCTGTTTTTCAGCAAAGGTGTTCAACTTTCACGCAGGCCCAACAGTAGCACTTGTCTGTCTTCCATGCTTTAGAAAATGTAGAGCAGCCTCTGGTGGGATCACCAGGACAGAAGTCAGTAAGGACCAGTACATCAAAGGACAGATTTTAGAAACAGCTGATTCAGTCAGAGGGTGTTTAAGTGTGTTAAGGGAGCAATTTCTTGTTTTCAGATTTGAATAGGTAGAGGCTCCCGTGGACACATTAAGTTGTAAAGGCACTGCTGGGATTTGAACCCTGGATCCTCCTGTTTACAAGACAGGCGCTTTCACCAACTAAGCCACAGCACCCGCCGCAGGCAACTACGCTACCTGTTTCAGGTCGTCTAGTTTTGTAATCAAGTATTCGGATTGCCGCGCTCTTCTTGTTCACTTGCGTTTTTCTTGAAGCTGCATAGAACGCACATGAGGTTATTCTCGTTTTTGTCTTTGGGAAGTGGCACATCGTTATTAAAAATGCCACTCAGGCACCGCTGGGATTTGAACCCAGGATCTCCTGTTTACTAGACAGGCACTTTGACCAACTAAGCCACGGCGCCATGCGCTTTGGTTATTTGACAGACTTTCCCGTGAATGTTTCAATGAAATCAAATGGGCTCGTTAACGTCTTTCATTCCTTTTTCAGTAAAAGCAAAGAAAAACAGACTTGCTATTCACTTCTAGGATGGCATGTGGTAGCGGAAAAGCCAACACCGTTAAGGCCTCTGGAGTCACAAGAGGACAAAGGGATGAGCTAGGCGAGATCAAGGGACAACGTGGCACTAGTCCTGTTTGACAAGAGGTACTTCGCAGTGGACGAAACGTTCAAAGAGCGTGAACTTCCAAGGGCTAAAGAGGAATCGTCCCTGGGTGGGCTTGAACCACCATCCTCTCGGTTAACAGCCGAGCGCGCTGGCCAATTGCGCCACAGAGACGTGTTTGTTGATAGTTCAAAACATCACGTGTACTCGTTTTCCAATCTCGGTTCCATGATGCTCAAAAGCCGTGTCCTTTGAAAGCAATTCACATATCGCGCCACTCACTCCTAGACTGATTTGTTTTTGTATTAGATGTAAGTTGATTATATTGCCCTAATTTTTTATAATTATAAGAGTTTGATGAACTGCAGATGACATGTATGAGAACACTGTGTAGTTACTCACAGATACCAAATAAAATTTCTCACTAAACCAAAGATCTGCTGTG
The DNA here is from genome assembly GCF_014851395.1 of Micropterus salmoides. Classification (NCBI taxonomy): domain Eukaryota; kingdom Metazoa; phylum Chordata; class Actinopteri; order Centrarchiformes; family Centrarchidae; genus Micropterus; species Micropterus salmoides. The sequence goes on along the minus strand of NW_024044409.1, from coordinate 8,188 downwards.
GCGTGTGATGTACCAAGACAGGGAGCCCACACCGTGTTGAAAGTAAAGATACACACTGCTGTGTTCATTACTAGTTTACCTGTGAGTCTGACTGGTGCAGAGAAAACTTCAACCTAAAAAGTATCAAAAAAATACAAGAAAAGTATCTAAAAAGTACAAGAAAAGTATCTAAAAATACAAGAAATGAATCTAAAAAATACAAGAAAAGTATCAAAAAATACAAGAAAAGTATCTCAAAAGTATGAGAAAACTGTCTCAAATTGCGAAGGTTAGGTGATCAGCCCATATTGTGAAAGAATAGTGACCCAGGTCTGTGATGTTCTTGTTTCTTCTCAAACAGCCAGTATTTCCTGTTTCTGGTCACCACGCATGTACTGAACTCTGTATCTGCCAACATTAAAATGAAATTGAAATTTCTGGGATGGTGACCTGCAATCTTGCAGAATCAACCCGTCCTCACCAGAGAATCGGTCTAGACCATACTCTATGATGTTATTTACAGAAGCCCAACAATTCCCACCAAGAGCAAGCACAGGTTGTTTTCTGATCAAACACGTTTCTTTTTGCACTGCTGTGCTCTCCCAGAGGATATTCATTCCTTGGTGAAGCTGCTATAATAGGAACCAGTTGGTTTCTGGATACCAAGGCCAGCATTTTCTACCAATTATTGTTGGGTAAAATAGGTCTCGACAGCAATAGCCCATTAAAACCAGTCTATATTCCAAGATGCAGAAGCAGCAGTGTAAGGTTGTGTCTCTCCTGTGTTGTGAATAGTTTCAAACCCACTGCACTGCTCGTTGCTGTTTTTCAGCAAAGGTGTTCAACTTTCACGCAGGCCCAACAGTAGCACTTGTCTGTCTTCCATGCTTTAGAAAATGTAGAGCAGCCTCTGGTGGGATCACCAGGACAGAAGTCAGTAAGGACCAGTACATCAAAGGACAGATTTTAGAAACAGCTGATTCAGTCAGAGGGTGTTTAAGTGTGTTAAGGGAGCAATTTCTTGTTTTCAGATTTGAATAGGTAGAGGCTCCCGTGGACACATTAAGTTGTAAAGGCACTGCTGGGATTTGAACCCAGGATCTCCTGTTTACAAGACAGGCGCTTTCACCAACTAAGCCACAGCACCCGCCGCAGGCAACTACGCTACCTGTTTCAGGTCGTCTAGTTTTGTAATCAAGTATTCGGATTGCCGCGCTCTACTTGTTCACTTGCGTTTTTCTTGAAGCTGCATAGAACGCACATGAGGTTATTCTCGTTTTTGTCTTTGGGAAGTGGCACATCGTTATTAAAAATGCCACTCAGGCACCGCTGGGATTTGAACCCAGGATCTCCTGTTTACTAGACAGGCACTTTGACCAACTAAGCCACGGCGCCATGCGCTTTGGTTATTTGACAGACTTTCCCGTGAATGTTTCAATGAAATCAAATGGGCTCGTTAACGTCTTTCATTCCTTTTTCAGTAAAAGCAAAGAAAAACAGACTTGCTATTCACTTCTAGGATGGCATGTGGTAGCGGAAAAGCCAACACCGTTAAGGCCTCTGGAGTCACAAGAGGACAAAGGGATGAGCTAGGCGAGATCAAGGGACAACGTGGCACTAGTCCTGTTTGACAAGAGGTACTTCGCAGTGGACGAAACGTTCAAAGAGCGTGAACTTCCAAGGGCTAAAGAGGAATCGTCCCTGGGTGGGCTTGAACCACCATCCTCTCGGTTAACAGCCGAGCGCGCTGGCCAATTGCGCCACAGAGACGTGTTTGTTGATAGTTCAAAACATCACGTGTACTCGTTTTCCAATCTCGGTTCCATGATGCTCAAAAGCCGTGTCCTTTGAAAGCAATTCACATATCGCGCCACTCACTCCTAGACTGATTTGTTTTTGTATTAGATGTAAGTTGATTATATTGCCCTAATTTTTTATAATTATAAGAGTTTGATGAACTGCAGATGACATGTATGAGAACACTGTGTAGTTACTCACAGATACCAAATAAAATTTCTCACTAAACCAAAGATCTGCTGTGGCGTGTGATGTACAAGACAGGGAGCCCACACCGTGTTGAAAGTAAAGATACACACTGCTGTGTTCATTACTAGTTTACCTGTGAGTCTGACTGGTGCAGAGAAAACTTCAACCTAAAAAGTATCAAAAAAATACAAGAAAAGTATCAAGTACAAAAAAGAAAAGTAAGAAAAGATCTAAAATACAAAAAGTATCAAGAAAAGTATCTAAAAAATACAAAAAGTACCTAAAAAGTACGAGAAAAGAATCTAAAAAATACAAGAAAAGTATCAAAAAATACAAGAAAAGTATCTCAAAAGTATGAGAAAACTGTCTCAAATTGCGAAGGTTAGGTGATCAGCCCATATTGTGAAAGAATAGTGACCCAGGTCTGTGATGTTCTTGTTTCTTCTCAAACAGCCAGTATTTCCTGTTTCTGGTCACCACGCATGTACTGAACTCTGTATCTGCCAACATTAAAATGAAATTGAAATTTCTGGGATGGTGACCTGCATCTTGCAGAATCAACCCGTCCTCACCAGAGAATCGGTCTAGACCATACTCTATGATGTTATTTACAGAAGCCCAACAATTCCCACCAAGAGCAAGCACAGGTTGTTTTCTGATCAAACACGTTTCTTTTTGCACTGCTGTGCTCTCCCAGAGGATATTCATTCCTTGGTGAAGCTGCTATAATAGGAACCAGTTGGTTTCTGGATACCAAGGCCAGCATTTTCTACCAATTATTGTTGGGTAAAATAGGTCTCGACAGCAATAGCCCATTAAAACCAGTCTATATTCCAAGATGCAGAAGCAGCAGTGTAAGGTTGTGTCTCTCCTGTGTTGTGAATAGTTTCAAACCCACTGCACTGCTCGTTGCTGTTTTTCAGCAAAGGTGTTCAACTTTCACGCAGGCCCAACAGTAGCACTTGTCTGTCTTCCATGCTTTAGAAAATGTAGAGCAGCCTCTGGTGGGATCACCAGGACAGAAGTCAGTAAGGACCAGTACATCAAAGGACAGATTTTAGAAACAGCTGATTCAGTCAGAGGGTGTTTAAGTGTGTTAAGGGAGCAATTTCTTGTTTTCAGATTTGAATAGGTAGAGGCTCCCGTGGACACATTAAGTTGTAAAGGCACTGCTGGGATTTGAACCCAGGATCTCCTGTTTACAAGACAGGCGCTTTCACCAACTAAGCCACAGCACCCGCCGCAGGCAACTACGCTACCTGTTTCAGGTCGTCTAGTTTTGTAATCAAGTATTCGGATTGCCGCGCTCTACTTGTTCACTTGCGTTTTTCTTGAAGCTGCATAGAACGCACATGAGGTTATTCTCGTTTTTGTCTTGGGAAGTGGCACATCGTTATGAAAAATGCCACTCAGGCACCGCTGGGATTTGAACCCAGGATCTCCTGTTTACTAGACAGGCACTTTGACCAACTAAGCCACGGCGCCATGCGTTTGGTTATTGACAGACTTTCCCGTGAATGTTTCAATGAAATCAAATGGGCTCGTTAACGTCTTTCATTCCTTTTTCAGTAAAAGCAAAGAAAAACAGACTTGCTATTCACTTCTAGGATGGCATGTGGTAGCGGAAAAGCCAACACCGTTAAGGCCTCTGGAGTCACAAGAGGACAAAGGGATGAGCTAGGCGAGATCAAGGGACAACGTGGCACTAGTCCTGTTTGACAAGAGGTACTTCGCAGTGGACGAAACGTTCAAAGAGCGTGAACTTCCAAGGGCTAAAGAGGAATCGTCCCTGGGTGGGCTTGAACCACCATCCTCTCGGTTAACAGCCGAGCGCGCTGGCCAATTGCGCCACAGAGACGTGTTTGTTGATAGTTCAAAACATCACGTGTACTCGTTTTCCAATCTCGGTTCCATGATGCTCAAAAGCCGTGTCCTTTGAAAGCAATTCACATATCGCGCCACTCACTCCTAGACTGATTTGTTTTTGTATTAGATGTAAGTTGATTATATTGCCCTAATTTTTTATAATTATAAGAGTTTGATGAACTGCAGATGACATGTATGAGAACACTGTGTAGTTACTCACAGATACCAAATAAAATTTCTCACTAAACCAAAGATCTGCTGTGGCGTGTGATGTACTAAGACAGGGAGCCCACACCGTGTTGAAAGTAAAGATACACACTGCTGTGTTCATTACTAGTTTACCTGTGAGTCTGACTGGTGCAGAGAAAACTTCAACCTAAAAAGTATCAAAAAATACAAGAAAAGTATCTAAAAAGTACAAGAAAAGTATCTAAAAATACAAGAAATGAATCTAAAAATACAAGAAAAGTATCAAAAAATACAAGAAAAGTATCTCAAAAGTATGAGAAAACTGTCTCAAATTGCGAAGGTTAGGTGATCAGCCCATATTGTGAAAGAATAGTGACCCAGGTCTGTGATGTTCTTGTTTCTTCTCAAACAGCCAGTATTTCCTGTTTCTGGTCACCACGCATGTACTGAACTCTGTATCTGCCAACATTAAAATGAAATTGAAATTTCTGGGATGGTGACCTGCAGTCTTGCAGAATCAACCCGTCCTCACCAGAGAATCGGTCTAGACCATACTCTATGATGTTATTTACAGAAGCCCAACAATTCCCACCAAGAGCAAGCACAGGTTGTTTTCTGATCAAACACGTTTCTTTTTGCACTGCTGTGCTCTCCCAGAGGATATTCATTCCTTGGTGAAGCTGCTATAATAGGAACCAGTTGGTTTCTGGATACCAAGGCCAGCATTTTCTACCAATTATTGTTGGGTAAAATAGGTCTCGACAGCAATAGCCCATTAAAACCAGTCTATATTCCAAGATGCAGAAGCAGCAGTGTAAGGTTGTGTCTCTCCTGTGTTGTGAATAGTTTCAAACCCACTGCACTGCTCGTTGCTGTTTTTCAGCAAAGGTGTTCAACTTTCACGCAGGCCCAACAGTAGCACTTGTCTGTCTTCCATGCTTTAGAAAATGTAGAGCAGCCTCTGGTGGGATCACCAGGACAGAAGTCAGTAAGGACCAGTACATCAAAGGACAGATTTTAGAAACAGCTGATTCAGTCAGAGGGTGTTTAAGTGTGTTAAGGGAGCAATTTCTTGTTTTCAGATTTGAATAGGTAGAGGCTCCCGTGGACACATTAAGTTGTAAAGGCACTGCTGGGATTTGAACCCAGGATCTCCTGTTTACAAGACAGGCGCTTTCACCAACTAAGCCACAGCACCCGCCGCAGGCAACTACGCTACCTGTTTCAGGTCGTCTAGTTTTGTAATCAAGTATTCGGATTGCCGCGCTCTACTTGTTCACTTGCGTTTTTCTTGAAGCTGCATAGAACGCACATGAGGTTATTCTCGTTTTTGTCTTTGGGAAGTGGCACATCGTTATTAAAAATGCCACTCAGGCACCGCTGGGATTTGAACCCAGGATCTCCTGTTTACTAGACAGGCACTTTGACCAACTAAGCCACGGCGCCATGCGTTTGGGTTACTTGACAGACTTTCCCGTGAATGTTTCAATAAAATCAAATGGGCTCGTTAACGTCTTTCATTCCTTTTTCAGTAAAAGCAAAGAAAAACAGACTTGCTATTCACTTCTAGGATGGCATGTGGTAGCGGAAAAGCCAACACCGTTAAGGCCTCTGGAGTCACAAGAGGACAAAGGGATGAGCTAGGCGAGATCAAGGGACAACGTGGCACTAGTCCTGTTTGACAAGAGGTACTTCGCAGTGGACGAAACGTTCAAAGAGCATGAACTTCCAAGGGCTATAGAGGAATCGTCCCTGGGTGGGCTTAAACCACCATCCTCTCGGTTAACAGCCGAGCGCACTGGCCACTTGCGCCACAGAGACGTGATTGTTGATCGTTCAAAACATCACGTGTACTCGTTTTCCAATCTCGGTTCCATGATGCTCAAAAGCCGTGTCCTTTGAAAGCAATTCACATATCGCGCCACTCACTCCTAGACTGATTTGTTTTTGTATTAGATGTAAGTTGATTATATTGCCCTAATTTTTATAATTATAAGAGTTTGATGAACTGCAGATGACATGTATGAGAACACTGTGTAGTTACTCACAGATACCAAATAAAATTTCTCACTAAACCAAAGATCTGCTGTGGCGTGTGATGTACCAAGACGGGAGCCCACACCGTGTTGAAAGTAAAGATACACACTGCTGTGTTCATTACTGGTTTACCTGTGAGTCTGACTGGTGCAGAGAAAACTTCAACCTAAAAAGTATCAAAAAAATACAAGAAAAGTATCTAAAAAGTACGAAAAAAGTATCTAAAAGTAAAAGAAAAGTATCTCAAAAATACAAGAAAAGTATCTAAAAAGTACGAGAAAAGTATCTAAAAAGTACGAGAAAAGTATCTAAAAATACAAGAAATGAATCTAAAAAAATACAAGAAAAGTATCTAAAAAATACAAGAAAAGTATCTAAAAAGTACAAGAAAAGTATCTAAAAAATACAAGAAATGAATCTAAAAAATATAAGAAAAGTATCAAAAAAATACAAGAAAAGTATCTCAAAAGTATGAGAAAACTGTCTCAAATTGCGAAGGTTAGGTGATCAGCCCATATTGTGAAAGAATAGTGACCCAGGTCTGTGATGTTCTTGTTTCTTCTCAAACAGCCAGTATTTCCTGTTTCTGGTCACCACGCATGTACTGAACTCTGTATCTGCCAACATTAAAATGAAATTGAAATTTCTGGGATGGTGACCTGCAATCTTGCAGAATCAACCCGTCCTCACCAGAGAATCGGTCTAGACCATACTCTATGATGTTATTTACAGAAGCCCAACAATTCCCACCAAGAGCAAGCACAGGTTGTTTTCTGATCAAACACGTTTCTTTTTGCACTGCTGTGCTCTCCCAGAGGATATTCATTCCTTGGTGAAGCTGCTATAATAGGAACCAGTTGGTTTCTGGATACCAAGGCCAGCATTTTCTACCAATTATTGTTGGGTAAAATAGGTCTCGACAGCAATAGCCCATTAAAACCAGTCTATATTCCAAGATGCAGAAGCAGCAGTGTAAGGTTGTGTCTCTCCTGTGTTGTGAATAGTTTCAAACCCACTGCACTGCTCGTTGCTGTTTTTCAGCAAAGGTGTTCAACTTTCACGCAGGCCCAACAGTAGCACTTGTCTGTCTTCCATGCTTTAGAAAATGTAGAGCAGCCTCTGGGGGATCACCAGGACAGAAGTCAGTAAGGACCAGTACATCAAAGGACAGATTTTAGAAACAGCTGATTCAGTCAGAGGGTGTTTAAGTGTGTTAAGGGAGCAATTTCTTGTTTTCAGATTTGAATAGGTAGAGGCTCCCGTGGACACATTAAGTTGTAAAGGCACTGCTGGGATTTGAACCCAGGATCTCCTGTTTACAAGACAGGCGCTTTCACCAACTAAGCCACAGCACCCGCCGCAGGAGCTACGCTACCTGTTTCAGGTCGTCTAGTTTTGTAATCAGTATCGGATTGCCACGCTCTTCTTGTTCACTTGCGTTTTTCTTGAAGCTGCATAGAACGCACATGAGGTTATTCTGTTTTGTCTTTGGGAAGTGGCCATCGTTATGAAAAATGCCACTCAGGCACCGCTGGGATTGAACCCAGGATCTGCTGTTTACTAGACAGGCACTTTGACCAACTAGCCACAGCGCCATTCGGTTTGTTATTTGACAGACTTTCCCGTGAATGTCTCAATGAAATCAAATGGGCTCGTTAACGTCTTTCATTCCTTTTTCAGTAAAAGCAAAGAAAAACAGACTTGCTGTTCACTCTAGGATGGCATGTGGTAGCGGAAAAGCCAACACCGTTAAGGCCTCTGGAGTCACAAGAGGACAAAGGGATGAGCTAGGCGAGATCAAGGGACAACGTGGCACTAGTCCTGTTTGACAAGAGGTACTTCGCAGTGGACGAAAGTTCAAAGAGCGTGAACCAAGGGCTAAAGAGGAATCGTCCTGGGTGGGCTTGAACCACCATCCTCTCGGTTTAACAGCCGAGCGCGCTGGCCAATTGCGCCACAGAGACGTGTTTGTTGATAGTTCAAAACATCACGTGTACTGTTTTCCAATCTCGGTTCCATGATGCTCAAAAGCCGTGTCCTTTGAAAGCAATTCACATATCGCGCCACTCACTCCTAGACTGATTTGTTTTTGTATTAGATGTAAGTTGATTATATTGCCCTAATTTTTTAT
>NW_024044408.1:0-20311 GCF_014851395.1 Micropterus salmoides | reverse complement strand
AACAAACAATTTTAAGTATTAACACAAGAAAACAATTAAACCATGTTTAAACTTGCAACCTAATAAAATGGAGCTGAAACTAACTTATGGCTATGTGTTTACTTTAACTTACCATATGCTACCGGAATACGACGCGGAGGCAGAGCAATCTTGGGTTTGCGAGTGCGAGCGCCAAGGCAGCGTGGTCATGATCACACACGTTCTTGTTTTCTTGGGCACGTACGAGACCAGCGTGGTGCTCTTGGCTGTGGCTCCGGTGAACGCAAACTGGACGAGAAGACGGGTCTGCCCTTGGTGGCAACCAGCGCGGGCGGCAGTTCGGGTTGTTCTTCCTTACGTTCCGAGCATGGTCAGACCTCTCTCCAGGAGCCGCTGTCCGAGCTGTAAGAGGTGAAGAAGTTGTCGCAGGTTACGTTGCGCGGTCCGGAGAGCCCCTCGGTGAGTTCCAGTACCACAGCGGGCGCTCTGGTTTTCTCGGAGCGCGGTAGGCCTGCCGCGTGCGAGTCCCCGGTGGACAGCTCCTTCTTGCCCACGTAGACCTGCATCTTCCACGGGTAGCTGGATTTCGCATCGCAGGCAACCCAAGACTTGATTCCGTACTTTGCAGGTTGTTGGGCATGTATTGTCTGAAGGGACAGCGTCCTGAGAGACAGGGGAGGGAAGATGGAGACAGATGTGTTACATATCTCTGGGCATAGCGGATAATGGTTACAGGGGGGGAAGACAGAAAGAAAGACACAATACCTCTGAAGGAAAGAAAGACACAATACATCTGAAGGAAAGAAAGACAGAAAGAAAGACAGAGAGAACGAAAGACACATAGTGTGAGATGTTTGTCTTTTGTGTTTTTGTGCTCGGTAGTATTCTGAAGGGCACCAGCTGTTCGTCCACGGTAACATCGGGCCCCGGGTTGTACAGGTAGGGCAGCCTCTCCGCCCACCTGTCCCACAGCTCTCTAACAGCGGCCAGTTGTCCGAGGCCCGTCTCTGGGCTCTCGTCTCACGAACGTTGAAGCGCAGCAGCTTCGAGTACGCGTAAAAACGCCTTGAGGGGCATGGTGGCGCGGAATATCGAGCGACCGTTTCCGCGTCCCAGAGGCTGGCCGCGGCTCCCCTCGGGACCTGTACACTCCGGCCAGGATGAGCAATCCCACCTATGCGTGCAGCTCGGTCTCGCCATGCCGCTTTCACCAAGCGTTCCATTGCCCGTAGCCCGTGCGTTCAGCCTCGAGGTTGGTCATCTCCAGTATGAGCTTCTCTACTGCGCGCGTGAAGAACAAGCCGAAGCCGAAGCTAATCGCGCACCAGCGACACCGCGTACAGGGTAGGCCCCAAGGGTGCGCTGGGTATCGGGCTCCGTTGCGTACTTGTCACCTGTTGAGATACGTGATGTGTGCACCAGAGAAGAGTTTGGTTCTTGACATTAGGTCGCGGGGTTGTTTGGGTGGTGCTTCTTGTTCTGATCTTGTGTTCATCTTGTTCCTCTTCTTGTTCATGTTCTTGTACTTGATCGTGTTTGTGTACTTGTTGTTCATCTTTCATCATCATCATCATCTTTTCTTCTTCTTCGTTTCCTTTTCTTCTTCTTCCTCTTCTTCTTCCTCTCTTGACCGTCTTCGTATAGTTCGTATTCCTCTTCATCTGCATAATCATAGTCTCTGTCTGACACGTATTCATCATCATCGTCATCATCATCCCACTCTCCACAGAGATATTCTACCCACGTATAGAAGAGGCCATCGTTCCGGGCTTGGCGGGTCTGTGACCTCCGTTTGAACCGGTTATCGGTTAGTAGTGTCACATACTTTGCCAGGTACGGTCAACGATGGGACAATGTGACCCAAGGGGAATGACAGGGTAGGAATACAGGATACGCAGAGGACAGATAGGGAAAGCGAATCTCGGTGGGTCAGAGTGACCCGGAGGGCAGATAGTACACGTTGAAAAGGGAACTGTAGAGGACAGATAGGGAAAGCGAATCTCGGTGGGTCAGAGTGACCCGGAGGGCATATAGAAGAGGGGAAAGCGAATGTCATGTGGCAACGTAGTAGGGCAGATAGAAGGGCAGATAACATGACAGGTGGCAACGTAAGAGGGAAAACGAATCTCGGTGGATCAGAGTGACCCAGAGCAGGGATCATCGAAGGAAAAGCGAATCTCGGTGGGTCAGAGTGACCCGGAGGGCAGATAGTACACGTTGAAAAGGGAACCGTAGAGGACAGATATGGAAAGCAAATCTCGGTGGGTCAGAGTGACCCGGAGCGGGGAGGGGAGTGGAGGGGGTGAGCGAATGACAGCAGAGATCGTTCGAGGGAGAGCGAATCTCGGGTCAATGTGACCCAAGGGGAGATAGTATACGTGGAAAGGGAAAGGGGGGACCGTTTCCGCTATACCGGGGAAAGCGCGCTCGAGACAAACGAGCGGACAGGCCAGCGATTGGTTTCCGCGCTAACGGGGAAAAAGAGCGGCAAGGCCAACGATTGGTCTCCGCGCTTGAGGGAAACGTGCGGACAGGCCAGCGATTGGTCTCCGCGCTCGAGGGAAACGAGCAGACGGGCCTGCGATTGGTTTCCGCGCAAACGGGGAAAAGCGCGGCAAGGCCAGCGATTGGTCTCCGCGCTCGAGGGAAACGAGCGGACAGGCCGCCGATTGGTCACAGTGCTAATGGGAAAAAGCGCGGCAAGGCCAACGATTGGTTTCCGCGCAAACGGGGTAAAAAAGGCGGCAAGGCCGGCGATTGGTCACAGTGACCCACCCGCGTGCCTCTGGGGCGAATGCGCTCGGAGCGCCTTTGGCGACCTCTGCCGGTGGCTCCGTAGCGTTGCGGAGGCACGCGGTGGGGGTCACTATGACCCGAGGGGAAGTGCGAGGGTTAAAAAGGAAGTTTTTTCCTTGCCTCTGTCGCCTTGTGCTTGCTCTTGGTGGGAACTGTTGGGCTTCTGTAAATAGCATCATAGAGTACAGTCTAGACCTGCTCTTTTATGAAAAGCGCTTTGAGATAACTGTTGTTGTGATTTGGCGCTATATAAATAAAATTGAATTGAATTTAAATTGAGTTTTGGTCAGTTTCTGTTATTTTGGTCTATTGTGTTTTGGGGTTCTGTCTTGCCTGTTGTTTTGTGTCTAGTTTTATTCTGGGTTTTGATTTTGGTTTCTCTGGGTTTTGGTTTCATGTTGTACCATGATCTTAATAAACTTGTGAGGATTAATACAAATTATGAATTTCAATCAGAGTCTACGGACCTCTGGGTAGCGTTTTAATAATTATACAATTATTCACTAGTGATCAGTTAGTTAATAATCGCTCAATTATCTTAAATCTATCAGTCAGTCTCATATCGAAGGGGTAAATTCTCGTGACAGGGACTTGGAGTTAAGCAATACACACACACAATTCCTGTGATTACTGTGATTAGCTCTGGGTACAAGCTGGTTATACACACGAACGTGCGGATGAATGCTTTAGTAGGAAATTGTATATGAAACGTTTAACTAAAGCATTAGTTAATACTAAACAGACAGTGAATACTAGGGAATAACAGGGAGGAATAAAGACAAAACAAAAAGAGGAAATTAGGGAACTCTTCAAGATTTTACTTTCTTATAGTTCTCTAGTTTTCAAACATCACTAAAGGGTAACAACAGGGTCATTACTACTAAACTAAGAGGCAAACGCCACTACTCACTTAACAAGGGTTATTATTTAAGCGGAACAAACACAGTTTATAATGAAACCTTTGTTGGCTCAAGAAGGCAGAGGTTGTGTTCCCTTTCGCATTCCTGGCATATCACATTTGCACATCAGCTAAAAGAAGAGAAGGGAGTGGTGTTTTATGGCTCAGCCATTCTGTGGGAAAAGACACTGTTACAAATCCAAGTCCAAATGTGAAGAAATAAAAGCATGTAAAATGGTCTCAGTATCTTTAAAAGTTAAAAAAGGTCAGATTTTAGAAATGTTATAGATGATAAAAACATGATTGCACCAGCTTTGTGGTGCTGCTCAAAACATAAATCACTGTCAAACCAGACACCAAGATTCCTTGCCACTGGCTTGATTGATCTGATAAACCAAGGCAATCTGTGAACAGCTTAATATGTTTTGTCAAGTGCTTGGGGCCATTGATGAGGATCTCTGTTTTATCAGAGTTTAATTGAAGGAAATTATCGGACATCCAGTTTTTTAACTCACTAAGGCAGTCCTTCAATGCATTTAACATTTCAGAGTCAGTGTGTTTAATGGGCAAGTATAACTGTGTATCATCTGCATAAAAATGGAAAGAGATACCATGTCTCTGAATAATGTGCCCTAAAGGAAGCAATATACTGCAAATAAAATTGGTCCCAAGACTGATCCCTATGGCACACCATACTTAACAGTAGAGTATGAGGACATATAATTATTCAAAGACACACAGAAACCAGTCTAAAACAGTGCCAGATATCCCCACCCAGCGCCTCATTCTCTTCAAGAGGATGCTATGGTTAACTGTGTCAAATGCAGCACTAAGATCTAAGAGTACAAGCACAGAGCACATTCCACTATCTGCAGCCATCAAAAGATCATTGGTAACTTTGAGCAATGTCGTTTCAGTGCTATGGTATTTCCTGGAGCTCGACCGAAACTTTTCAAAGATGTTATTTGTTTCTAATGTATGTAGAAGCTACTTGGACACTTTTCACTTGGATGCTTTTCAAAATTTTTAGCAATAAAGAGCAACTTGGAGATTGGTCTATAATTTTCGGGGGGGGAGATGTCCAGTCCAGGCTTTTTTAATAGTGGGTTCACACACACGGTTTTAAAATAATCTGGGACATGGCCGCTGGATAAAGAACTATTAAAAATTGAGAGCAAGCAAGGCCCTACAGAATCCATGACTTTTAGTAGAAAACTTGGAGGTACTCTCATATGTGATACTATTTCTACAAGTCCCGTAAATGTAATTGGATAAAACTTGTTAAAACTGTCAAGCTGTGGTTGAGGAAAATCTGAGTAAGTAGTACTGGGTGTGATAGAAGCCCGAATTAACTCCACCTTTTGAACAAAATACGATAAAACACCACACAGTCAGCTTCACTTTCAGTAGGGGCACAAGGTGGGGCCAGATTTACCAGCAGATCAGAACAGTCCTAAATAAACCTTGGGTTATGGTGGTGCGAAGAGATAAATTCTGAAAGCTGTTTGTTCTAGCCTCCTTAACCATTCTATTATACTGTGACAGTAGCTCCTTCATGCTAGCATAGTGTACTTGGATTCCAGATTTCTTCCACCTACGTTATGCTTTCCTATGTTCCCTTTTTAAGCTGCGGGTACTGTCATTGAGCCAAGGCTGCTTTATTTTTCTCTGGCCTTCGACTTAACTTTAAGGGATGCTATAGTATTTAATTTAAAGGACAAGCAGATCGCAGTGAAGTTATCCACCAGATCATTGGTATTAGAATACTCAGACAAGGTAGGGCTTTGAATGTCAAAAAGTGTGCACTACCACACTATGGTCATTTAAGATACAAGAACATATGGCGTGGGATAAGACTGGGATTAGCGGGTGACCCAGTTAAAAACTGTGGTCAGATACAGCCATATCCAGTAAATCCACAGTAAAGTGAAAACAAGGTTTATTATTTATTATGTGTTTCACCACATACATTTTGTTTAAAATTAAAAGAATTTGTGGTTTCTGGTGTGTTGTGTTATGAAGAATTTGACCAACTATTGGTGGGGTTGTCCACATGGATATTAAAATCACCACAGAAAACAACTTTGTCATAGTTTAAAACAAGAGCAGATAGAAATTCTGTGAGTTCTATTAAAAAGCTGGCCAGTGGTTTTGGAGGACGATAAACAATAGCAAATATAGTTGAGTTTAGGCTTCCGAGTTTAAAAGTCAGAGCTTCAAAAGATAAGAATTTCTCACAAGGTACTTTGTAAGACTTAAGGTTTTTCTTAAAAACACCAACAAGGGCTGATTAAAACAGTCATAATTTGGGGGACACAGTTCAACAGTTTGGCTTTGATCATTTGTTTTAAGCCACGTTTCTGTTAAAAACATAAAATCTAAATGTTCAGATAAAATAAAGTCACTTAAAGAGAGAGATCTCGCATTAAAAAGTGCCATTTTAAGTATATTAGTTCTGGTAACTAAAGTTGGTTCCTTTGCTTGAATCTGTATGAGATTATTATTATTCCTGTGTCCTTTGCACATTTCGGTTGCCCTACCTGTGTGTTGTGATTACCGGAATATGAGATGCCAGTGAAATAGCACTAACAGGTGATGGCTTTATACACCAGTAGGTGGCAGTGTTAAGCGGTATGGGCTGTGTCCATGGTTGAGAAGAGGTGGCCCGTTCACTGACCGTTGAGGAATTCAGGTGTCTGAAACCCATGAAGAAGGGTCCGTTATACTAACAGAATTGGAACGGTTGCTAATGGTGTACAGAGGAGAGGGAGAAGAGGGGAAACAGAGAGCAGGTGATGTAATTAGTCAATCATGTGCAGGGAACAGAAAACCATGCTGCAGGTTAGCTGCCAGCATGCGACTGCCTAACCTGTTAGGATGTAGTCGATCTCGTGCGAAGAAGGCGTGGCAGTTCCAGAATAAGTTAAAATTGTTAATAAAACCAATGTCATGAGAGCCACAAACCAACTGGAGCTAGGTGTGAAGGCTGAGGATCCTGCTAAAACGGCCAACTCCACGACCCAGAGTGGGGATTGGACCGGAGATAAACACTGACTTTTCACTCCTGTTTAGCAGGTCAAAGAGGCGAATAAAGTCAAGTTTCGTCAGCTCAGATTGCTGTCGTGAGGTGTCATTTGTGCCAACATGGATTATAATTTTCCTGATGGTCGTTGGGAGCAAAGCGAGCAATTATGTCGGGGGTTGTGGCACCAGGGAAACATTTTGTGACTGCATTTGCAAACTGGATATTTCGCACTAAGGAGTCACCGATTATTATTGAAGTTGGTTGGATAAGAGGAGGCATCGTGGAGGGTCGAGGCAAGTGCTGTGTTTCTGCAAACGCATGTTGGGTGGTCGCTGCCAGACGGTGCTGCAGCAGGGGGGCGCAGTCTCCCTCGGCTGGGGAGAGTTCTGCTGTCTGCAGGTCAGTGACCCTACCAGATCCTCTCCTGGTCACAGCCTCTATCAGCAGTGGCGGTTCTAGACCAATGTTATTAAGGGGGCCAGGCTGGGGCCAGTTGTTTTGTCAGAGGGGCCCATTCAATCCGGGACAAAAGAGGCAAAGGCAATGTTCAAGTGTTAAAAATGTTTTGTTTTGTATATAATGTAATGTTTTAGTATGTTTCAGTAACTTACAGTTATTTGTTTCAGTAACAGGATCTTTTCAGTAACTTAGCTATAGTTTTATTAAATTACATTGTGCAAAAAAAATTCCTGTTAACTTTAGCTCAAGTTACAGGACATTTTTTGATGCAACATACTTGATCGTAGGCCATCATCTGTGCTTTATAAAGAGGGATACATATTTTGGCTTCCTGTCCAGCCTGGTAGGACCAGTAGGCTACTGTTATCGCTTTTTGTGTATGAACAGTGCTGTTTAAATGCATTATTAAATTGTTATGATAATATTTTACCCTTTAAGGAGGGGGACTCTTAACAATTTCCAGCAATATCCAAAGGCTATCCATGCAATGGAAACATGGAGTACAAGGAGAAAATGCTGCATACAGTTTAATGTAGAGTGAGTTTGAGACCCAGTCGTTAGCTTTCCCTGCAGCCTTTTACTTTCTGATTTACTCTCAGTCCTTACCCTTCTGTGTGAGGATGGGATGTTATCCAGGTCATCAGACGGAGATCCAGGGTCCTGCAATAGTGGTGAAAATCTGTTCTGCTGTTGCACACTCGGTTGTTGGGGAGCTTTGTTGCTAATTCTCCCTTTCGCAGCTGTCCACGGCTGTGTCCTACCAAGAACAGGGGTTGAAGAGGCGTTCTGCCTGGATGATAATGCAGGCCAGCCAGTCGCATCACAAATCTCAGGGCGCTGGGTTCTGCCTGTTACTCGTCCTCCCATTTTCCCAGGAAATGATTTACTCTTACGCTTTGCACCAAGAGCGTTCCAGGGAGGACTCCCACTTTTAGATTTATTACCCAGTCCACAGGCCTCCTGCTTCTTAGTAGTCTTGTTGGTGCTAATTACCCGTGTGTTAGCATGCCCTTGTCCACTGTTGTGGGTCCATGGTAAAGTGGTGTCATTCCCACATAGTCCGTTCACTTCCACATTCACTTCTAACCTGTGGATCTTGGTTTCCAGCACAGTAATTTTCTGTAGAAGTTGGTAGAAGTCGTCCGTGGAGAAGGGGGGTATCTTGTTGCTAATTAGCATTAGCTATAGCTCCAGTCACTGCAGTACAGGCTAGTGCTATTGATAGGCTGCACTCGCGTAGCACTAACATCATAAAAGGTTTTAAAGTATGGCAAGAGCCTACTTTATCTGACAGTCCCAGTGATTTAAAAAACTTTTGTTGAGTGGGGGGCCACAGGGGGGTCCAAGGCCTGTGTTACAGGGGCACTGGCCCCTGTTGCCCCCCCAAAACCGCCACAGTCTATCAGCAGGACTGGAGGATCTGCCCGTTTGGGGATGGTGGCGAATGTCCAGAGGGGGAAAATCCTGCGTATCCAGGATGTCAAATCTGTAGGCCAGCGGGAGGTCCAGAGTTGGCATGGGCAGAGATCACCTTATGCACCGGAGCCCCTGCAATAATGGAGCTGAGCCAGGGAATGGTGGTATCATCATCAATTTCCGAAGTGGAGCAGTCGGCACGGTGAGATGTAGTAGCTGCAGTCGGATAGCCTTGGTTGAGGCTGAGAACTGTAAGGCATTTTGCCTGGGCCGATGCGATGTTAGAGAACTCCAGCATGAGCTTTTCTTTCTCCCCGAGCTGGGCCTTCAGAGAAACAGTACTTTCCTTCAGCTTAGAAACGGTAAGTTGGCAAGATCCGCATTCAGCCATCCCACTCTAAAAGCAGGTAATCTTTACTTGGCCGTGCAAAGCTGGGTGGTGATCCCACAGGCTTAGCATTCGTCTTGTTGTTCCTCTATTAATCAGATCAACTTCAAAAATGATACAGTTAATGTATGGTCTTGTGTTTTGCATCTGTCAGTGTCTCTCTGTTCCCCCCTGCTGTCTCTCTGCCTGCCTCGTTAACCTTGATTGCTGTCACCTGTGTTGC
Organism: Micropterus salmoides; assembly: GCF_014851395.1. Taxonomy (NCBI): domain Eukaryota; kingdom Metazoa; phylum Chordata; class Actinopteri; order Centrarchiformes; family Centrarchidae; genus Micropterus; species Micropterus salmoides. The sequence goes on along the minus strand of NW_024044408.1, from coordinate 11,127 downwards.
TCCCGCCCTGCTCGTTAGTCCCTGTGTATAAATGCCTGGTGTTTCTGTTAAGTCTCTGTCCGGTCAATGTAGTGTGTATATGTGCTGTTGTGGCTTTGTGTGTGGAGTGTCCTGCCTGTTGAATTTTGGATGCATCTACTGCCTGTAAACCTGAGATCCTGCTTTTTGTTGGTATTAAAATCCCTGAACTGCATCTGCTCTCTCTGTGTCTTGCATTTGGGGTCTCACCTCCTTTGCGCTCACCCACGAAACCAAAACCAAACCCATGAAAACAGAGAGTAAACTAGAACATGTGAATAAATAAAATAAACAAGGCTATACAGAGAAACACAGAACCAAAACTAGACTAGACTTAAACAGGAAAACCTGAACACAAACCACACTCTTAACAATGGCTGTTTTACTCCAGACTGTTTCTCTGTATGAACCTGGACTGTATGAGACCTTTTGGATGTGTAGACGAACACAGAAGATTAATTAACATTAGATTCTGACCGATCCTGTAGGGAGATTTAAGCAAGAAGTTATGCTGCTGTGCCTCATGCGAAAATGCTCACAGACGCCTTCACCCTATTTCATCCACCTGGAAATTCACAAAACGTATCACCCAAAGTTCTGCCCACAAACAGCTCTGCCCTCTCAGTTATTGCATGCACAAGGTTTTCATGTGTTTCCTCAAGTGTGGACACTGATCGTGGAACAGTTTTTCAAGTTGAAATGAGGGTTGCGACAGTGTAATCAGCTGCCCCTCCATGGCCTTCGTTTAAGTTTATCAATTAAAAACAAAACTGAACTGATTTGAGGCCCGTGCAGGGCTCTACTGTGTAGTGTCCCATGTTAACTTTATAATGTTCTATAGTATTTTTCACCAGCTACACTGTAAATGATGAATCAATTTACAGCAAGATACTGAACTTTACTGTTAATACAAACGAAAATCTGTTAAATTACACTCCATTGACGATTTTTTAACGGCTTCATGATGTATTTTTAACATGTTTACTGTTAACTGTCAACCAACAAGTATCTTAGGTAACGGTGTCAAGCAATTTCATCCGATCTGCACATATAAAGCTGAATCCATTATTTTCTTCATCCATCCCCAATGTCGCAATTTTATTTATTCAGAAATCAGTACAAAGTCTATCAATGGTGTTTCCAGTTTGTTTGCATTGATGAATGTGAATTTAGCAGCTAGCTAGAAATTTGCCCACAACACAGGGCTCATTTTAATTTCATTCATTTACTTCTCATTTGTCCAGAAAACATAAAGTGCAAAGGGAAATTTGATGTAGTCCATCATTGGCCAAGCATGGGTCAGTGAAACTGCTGGCACTCATGTTAATATGTTAATAATAATGTTGAAGCAGTGCCTATATGTCTGGGGAAAAAACAAAGCAGGCAAAGAGTCCTCTGCTCAATATGTCCCCTTAAAAAAAACAAAAAACACTCAAAGCTCTTTCAGTGCAAGTCGTTGAGTGAACATTCCAATCAAATGCACACCCGTGCCCAAACTAAGGGTGTTTTTCAAGATGTGTGGGATGGAGAAAATGTTACTAAGGACTCACTCCAAACAGAAGGGTCTTCTTCATGCTTATCAGGATGCTTTTGAAGTTGTAAATCCATTTGGGTCAGGAAAAAAATACTTAAAAAAAACAAAAACTTACAAAATACTGTGTATCTCACATTGGCAGACCTGTTACCTCACAACAGGTCATGTATTGACCAGACGCAACTAGTTCTTTTCTGAAAAGAACAAGATTTTAAGTATCTTGATCAGGATTTGGTAGGGTTGCCTGGTAAAAGACCTTGAGAACAATGGCTTAGTGTTACCTGATGTTACATGTCTGTAAAGGAATACTGCATGCTATTGCTGGTTGCAACAGCATTGGAGGATTCCTTGTTAATATATTATGAAATACAAAGAAACACATTTCAGGCAGATCCTCTCTGCAGGGTACCTACTTGCACAGTACAATCATAAAGAGCATGTTCAGAGACTTCACAAGGGTTCAGTCCATGGTGGAGGTATCAAATTTGACTCTTTGTTCAATGAGCTGGCCTTATGTCAGCCTGGATTGCCTCCATGTATTGGCCATGATTTCTTTGAAGGCATTGTAGCCTCTGATCTTGCACTGTACATCCAGCATCTGGTGAAGGTAGACAAACAGTTCACTTACCTTGAATTGAACCGAAGGATAGGCCAGTTAGTTGCCAAGTATCAAGGGAATGATGCCAATGATAAACCTTGTGAGGTGACTCCAGGAAGTAATAAGCTAAGTGGGCATTCTGTCCAAAACTGGTGCTTGCTGAGGATGCTACCTGTGCTGATTGCAAAGAAAATTCAATCTCCAGGTGAGAAATAGTTTCTCTTATTTGTGCACCAGCCATTTCCACTGGCCAAATAACATATTTGAGAGTGTTTATTGATGAATATTTGCATTTTAGAAAGCAAGCTTTCCCCAATCGACAACTGAAGCCAAAGCATCATTATGTAAGCCACTATCCTGAGCTCATAATCCACTTCGGATCAATTATTCGTTTGTGGACATTAAGATTCGAGAGCAAACACACCTACTTCAAACAGTGTGCAAGGAAAATTTTATAAACTTGTGCATAATTTTAAAAACTTGTGCTTAACTCTTGCAGAGAGGCATCAACTTCTCCAGGCAAATCTTCATTCTGGCGATTTCTTCTCACCAGCTGTTATAGTGGAAAGGAGTCTGAGTTTTTTCCTCAGGACTTCAATGAAAGCATCAGGGAAATCTGTATCGCCCTGACAATACTTTGCTTGCTCATGAGGCAACTGTGAAAGGCACAAAATACCAAAAAAACATGTTTGTTGTTATAGATGAGAGTTCTGGTGGCCTTATGATTGGAAAGATCATTGTTGTACTTATCCACAATAAGTCAGGTGTGCATTTTATCACATTACATATCAAAATGTAAGGCTCTGCTTCTCCATGATGTAGGTGTGTATGGATTTACCCCAATTCAGGGATGCTACTGTTAAACAGGATGACTTGGTTGATAATTACCCTTTACCAGAGTATGCATTGTGTGACATGCCAATAATTGTTCCACACCATTCTTTCCTAAGTAATGATGACCTTGGTGGAGGAGCTGGAGGAAATCATTCCTAGGGTGTTGCCAATTATTTCTGAAACTGTTCAACAGCTCGTGATAGACAGGCTATTAAGCTCTGGTTTAGACTCAACAGCAGACCTCAAGTACGTGAAACAAGAGGACATTGCAGACTTACTACCTGTTATTCAACAGCAAAAACCTTTGGATGCATTCAAAATGGGCATGTTTTCTTACATCACTATTCCATTATACATCAATGCAAGCTGTATGGACTATCTCATATTTTTTTCAAACTTAGAGACAGAGACAATCACCTTGGACCTCCAAGTCCTGCCTTCCCCCACCACTGCAGTCAGCAGCAACTCTGGACCATTGTCCAGTCCATCCAGCACATCCTTGCCCTCCTGCTCGGAATCTAGTAGAACTGAAGACAGTCAGCCCTCCTCCCACATAAGGAGATCATGGCCAGAATCCTTTCAGGTGCCATGGAATGCTATGCCTGTGGACATTCATTCAGACATGGCAGGTGGCAAGAGGCCTTTACCTGCTGAGTGTGCTTGTCGATGAGATGAGGAAGTATGAGCCAAACCCAACACGCTTACAATGCGCCACAGTTTGCCAAAACATTGTTCGCCAGTACCTAAACAGTTTTGCAGATCAACTGTCAAGATGGTCAGCTTCCGGGTAATGGGTATACATCACTCCTAATGCAAGCAAAAAATCTTGTAGAAAACCTGAACCGCACCAGCAGCTTTCTACAGCACCGTTCATCCTGCCATGTGGAGAGCAAATGTCAAAAACTGGAAGAGATCTACAGTTGAGATGGTATAAATTGGGGCTGAGAGGGCAGAGGTAAAGCAACTAATGGAAACCACTTACTATCTGCAGCGGTGCCACATAAATGCTCTACCAGCACCAACCATTGAGGATTTGAGAATCAAGTGCCCATACCTGTTCACACAGAAAGGCCTCTGTGCTCACTTTGAGCTCCTTACTGATAACCCTATTCTGCATGCACTTGAGCTTGCCATGGAGGAGTGTGTAAGAGCCATTGTGGAACTCCTGAAGACTAAACCCACAAATGCCAGAGTCAATGAAGTCCTCTCTGGTGAAGATGTCAAGTTGTCATTTTGTGTCATCCAGCTTCTGATTCCTCATTTCTCAGAGACCCTTACTGGACTAATCCTTCTTGCAAATGTGAGTTTTCCTTTTATTTGTCCATGTATTTATGCTTAATGCAATGTTTATAAAAATGATATACTTACATATGCCATGTCATAATGGCTCATCTTACTAAGAGCACACTTTGTATTTCACTTTCTATGTCCAAGTAATCTGCCACTGCAGCTGACATTGAGAGGACAGTCTCCATACCTGAAACTCCTCGTCTGATACTGCTTGGTATGTTTTTTTATGATTAGATAAGCAAGCAACAAAAGTTTAGATTAAACCGTAATGCAATACTCTTATTACTAATTTCATCTAATGCCAAACAACTGTTATGTATTCTGTATCCCTATAATTTTTCAGGTGCTTCATTGGAATCAACATTTAGAGAGGCACCAAGGCTGGCCGGGGAAAAAACGTATCAAAGAAAACTGGCAAAGTAACACACAAAAAAACAACAACAGTTAATCCACTTGTCTCCACTCTGCTTAGGAGACTATTGGATTTTGAGCGGGACTTCATCTTAGATGGTAAACTTACTCCATCCCATTACTCACATATATTATCAAAACTCTGGCTTAATCCATCCCTGTAATTCCTTCTCCCTCTAATTATCCCCCTCCTGTTCCCTTCCTCTTTCTCCCTTACAGAGTAGAAAGTCTGTATCACTCTTCCATTATCTCACTATGATGATTTATTCTCTCAATCATTCTTTTTAGTCATGACATTTCTTATTCTTACACCTTGTGTGTCATTCTCTGTTATTAATTTTCTGCTTCTGAAATTACACAGACAACTGTTTGAATTTATCAGGCTGGGATGTTCCAGCTGGCTTATGGGTTAGTTCACGTCTTGGAGTATTTTGTTTTTGGATTATAATAAGAGGAAATGAGGGCCACACACACTAATTTTGTATATAAGAAGTTGTAATGTTCTTCACTCACAAAGAACATTTTCATATTGTTTGTTTTGTGCACATAGCCAACTTTGAAAAGAGATTTTGGAAAGAATGACCACCATAAGATTACAATAGCGTAAATCTTAGTGACAGCAAAAGAATGTTACTTTTACAGTAACATAATGGCAACCCTGCTGCCAGTTGTTTACTGTTTTTTTTTTTACAGGAAAATCTTTACAGTGTTTGGTATTATATATATAGTTTTTTGCTATTTTATCAGCTATAGTAGCCCTATTATATTTGACTAATAATATTAAGTGTCTTAAATAGTATGGCTATAGTATCGTAGACCTATATTGTTATGTGTGCTAGGTCTGGACTCAAGAGTGAACCAACTCAAAGGTTTTAGGTTTAGCAACAGGCTTTTAATGAATGCTCAGTTGTACAGAAGCTTTTGCAAAAGGGAAGACCGCACAAGTTTCACATCCTGTGCTGCTTTAATTTTATTTAATTTAACTCTAATCCAATAACTGCACACTGTGCCACTGGTGTTGGAAAGTGACCAGCATCACTCTTTCACAAGCTGCAGAAATACTTTCTGTTAATAGCGCATTAAAAGTGAAAACTCCAAACTCATCACACTTGTAACACAGTCTTTCAGTCAAGCCACACAACCATACAAACACAACGTAATATCTTCTCAGTTTAGTCATTTTAACAATCAGTGAATCTAATAACAAACAATGCAAGATAAATCACCTTAGAAGTGCTGAAAGTAGTATGCTACAGTATACTGTAAAAGACGGATTACACAGTTTTCACATTATGCAATACACTTACATTATCCAACATTTACAGAATCTCTCATTTCCATAATATCCAACCTTCATGTAATGAAGTTGTGATCAATGAAGACCTCTTCTATAATCACTGATGCAAGAAACAAACTTACTGTATTTTACTCTATTACAACATATAGGTTTGTCTAATCAAATGTAGCTCTGAGCCTGTCCTCTCTGCCGGGGGCCACCTCTCTGAGCCTCTCCATAAGCTCTCTGATTGATTCCACTGCCTTACTGTCTATTCTGCTCCATGTTGAAAGGAATGTTCACACCCCCTTTTACAGTTGTGGTTACCAATATCATGTAGGGAATTTTACAGTACTGTACATATATGTATATTAAGCAAATGTTTCAGTGATGATCAATTAGAACAAACATGAACATAGTGACAGTCAAAGGTAATTTAAGAATATAGAAGAAAATCTTTACAAGCATTCTGTATGTACTTTTTATGAACATAATGTTTTCTCAATGTGAAACATGTCTTTCTACATGTTTTTAATGTACTCAGACAAAAGTATTCCTATATCGTTTGGTTCTACACCTAGTGGCAGCAAACCGACATCCAGAGGGGAGGAGCTGAAACTCAGCATGTAAAGGGTGGGAACAGTCTCCAATAATGAAACTCGCCTTATGCTGTAACTGATTGGAATAAAGACCTACAAGGTTGAGTTGAGATTCACCTATGATCTTACTAGCCCACCTAACAATTTGGTTCAAAGAATTTTTGTTCTTCAAAGACAAATTTCCAAACCAAGATACAAGGGAGAACGACAAGACCACAATGACAACGTTAGTGTGAATCTGGGGGCACTACTGCAATGATCGTACTTCTTCCTTATCCTTCCTGTTCTCACTCTGCCTGAAGTCATTTTTGATGCAGTTTCTTCTGTGTCTTGCCATGACATGTCAGACTTCTGTGTCTTTACTCTTTTTTAAATGTTGATCAACTGGTATTTCTCACACCTGGTGAACCACAAAATAGGTAATTTGTTCTGTCATCTTCTTTTGTCAGTTGACACCACACCCCACTGCCAAATAAAATGATTTGTATCAACCAAGCCAGTGCTGCCATTTTCAAAGGAGTGCGGTGATAAACTGACAAATGTACATTACTCTTGTGTCAATGATTTCACTGGCTTCCTGTTAATCACAAAGCTACATGTCTATAAACCACATTTCTTACATGCTTGATGTTCAATCCCTTAAATCCTCAGTTGTGCTTGTTGCTGCAGGATAAATGTTAAACTTGGTTACTGCTGCTTTTATCCATTACACTGAAAGAATGAAACTATTATAACAGTAAAGAGAACCATGCTCAGGTGTGATGAAGAAGTTTCAGAGACTGATGAAGACTTAACAGTATGGGTTAATGAAACTCAGCCAAGGAGTTTCTGGATTATTATTCCTGCTGCATTAATGTGTATGTTGCATTTTGTTGCAGTAGATGTTTAAACTTGAGCTAATTTTTACTCCTTTATATCCTCTTGGGTAGTTTAATAAACAGCAGTGCATCATGGTTAATAACATTATATGTTTGTAGTATCGCTGCCCTGTGAGATAAGGTGACCAGATTTCTAAAAAGAAAACCGAGGACATTTTTGTTTTGGTGGTCAGTATGTCATTAAAAATATAATGTTATTATATATGAAATAAAAAAGGGGGACAATTTCTGTATTATTATATTCTGTCAAATATAACTCTTCTGAATGAAATAAAGTCATTTTGAGGCAGAATCTACCTTTCAGTCAATAAGTAGAAGCTGCAGTCAATTTCTGGCAATTAGAATACTGTGTCAGTAGAATACAATGTAGAGTCATAAGGATAATTGCAAAAGAGATCATGTATTTATTTTATATATAACTCAGCAATAAGTCGTGTTAATTATAGGCTATAGTCTGTTTTCCAAATCAAAACAAGGATTTAAGACATACACCTACCAAACACATAATCCATGGGCAACAACAGGCTTCTATTATTGCCTATAATCAGAAAATGTCATGCCTAGTTACACTATAAACTGCAAACACTTATTTGGCAATCACTTTTCAGCACAGCACCTGTATGCTCTGCTGACCAGACTTTCTAGTGATTTCAGGTCCGTTAACACCTTATACAGTCTATGATTAACACACAGTTAAAAACGGGGACATTTCCGGGGACAGCTCCAGATGGGGGACCAAAACAGGGGACTGTCCTCAGAAAACAGGGACATCTGGTCACCCTACTGTGAGAACCACGTATCTGATGAAACACTGTAAGTACTACCTTGAATTTGGACTTAAGTACAGTTCTAGAGTAAATGTACATAATGTATCTGGTTGAAGCTTTTTCCTCTACATTATTAGATTGAAATGGTTCATATAACTCCTGTTAACTGTTATTAGTTTTAGACCATTTATTCATCATTTTGTTTGGTCGTTCACAGGGTTGGATATCCTTTAAATTTTTATGATACCACCAGTACCCTTAAAGTGATACCGATGCCAATAGAGTAGCTACTTCATTGGATCCCTTGCTATTTTTTTGTTGTTGTTATGGACAAGCAAGGAGATCTATTTCTTTTTTCAAAAACCTGACATTGGGAAATTGTATCAGGTTGCTCCTCATCCTAATTAGGTCATCCTCAGAGGAAGGACGACACCCTGGGAGTTTTTTTGTATGTTAATGAGAGCGGAGGAGTGAAACAGTTTAGTGACCGCGTAAGTTGTTGAAAATAAAAGAATTAGTTACATTTTCATATGTTTGTTAGGTCAACCACGGAGAACTGTTTTGTTAACTTTCAATTAAACCTCTAAAAAAGATGACAGTAAGTACAAAATGAGGAAGGAGTCTGCTAAACAAGTCACTAAACTACACTAAAGAGTCTAAAGAAGCAAACAGGGGAAAAGAGTCTGCAGCCGGAGGCTCCGTGAGAAAATCAGCTGATCACTGCTACGCCACAAAAGCTTTAATTGATATGATGGAACGCAGTGATAGATTAGTGACAACAGAGAAGTGTTAAATAATACCAGATGAGGGCTGTTAAAATCTCACAAGGAGTTACAAGTGGGTGCAGGCCTTTTTTTATGCAGTCTACGGTGCAGGCAAGGTGGAAAAAAGAGCCGTGCTCTTCTCTTTCGGTGTATTGCTTGCGTGTTTGTCTGCAAGCAAAACCATACAAATAGTAATTTTTTGTGCGATCTGGTTACAAAAAGTATCGAATTAAGTAGTCGTTTGATGATGGTCGGATGATGCTACTCGATACGCATCCCTAGTCATTCATCTTTTCAAGCTTCTTCAGTTTAGTGTGAAGCCGTATGATACACCCAGAGGGAGGTTTACTGTGTTTTACTTTAAGAATTAATAATCTACCACTGGAAACAAAAAACCTAAATATCAAGGACAGGCCAAAGAACTTACAAAAGTTGCTCATTACAAAATGAAAATATAAGGGAGTCTTCCAAGTATCCCAGGAGACTCTGGAATGTCTTTTTAAAGTTCCAAGGATTTCCAGGGACCTTTATCCAGGTTCCAGAGGAACCAGGGGTCCTGGGGCTTAACAGACTTCCTGGGGTCAGATACTTGTGGAGAAACCTCCAATTAAAGGTTGGATGATGGTGATTTGCAGGTGCTAAGAAACAAGTTGCAGCAAACCTAAGGGCCTCATTGAGCAATGTTCAAGGATTCCCAGGGCTCCTTAAGGTAAGCTCATCAGGTTTAAGGAGTCTTTTGTTTTTAGTGTTCGTGGACCTCTTGCTGTTCTCAAGGAGGTAACAGGACCACTTGACAGATGCTCAGGGACTTCCAGGATCCTTTTAGGATGACTTATCCAGGGATGCTTCAGTTTTACATCCACAGTAACACTATTGTCACACCAACCTGCATTATGGCAAGCGTAGGGATCAGAGGATTTATACTCTCTGCATTCACTATAGAATATAAATAGTGACATGAGCATTTATTATGATGTGTTAAAGTCTGTTAGTGCAGGAGAAAATTATGCTGTTCTGCAACAGATTTCATGATGACAGCTTTCTGTGTGCACTAACCTCAAGATAATTACATTTTCCAATTAATTAAGCCAACTTCAACCAACAAGTATAGTGTGCCTATCCAAAGTCTGATATAGCTTATCATTACCATAACACACACAGTGTATTTTTTTATTTATTTAACCTTTATTTAATCTGGAAGAGCCCATTGAGATATAATACCATTTTCAAGGGAGACCTGGCAAAGAAAGGCAGCAGAACAGCAAGTCATAATGACACACATATGACAATACATTTAATGAAACATTTTTCTAGACACATACATATTCTTAAAAATCCAGCCTATGGGAAACATAAGGACATCTGTAGCACCGGTACCTCTAATTGGAGAGTCTTTTACATAGGGTTCCATGTTGAGGGTGCACAATATGAAAGGCAGTACTTCCTAACTTTGAAACAACCCTGGGAACTTTTTAAAAACAGCTGTCTACTACACTGTGTTTGGTAACTACTCACCGCAAGGTTAAGGAGGCTACAAAGGTCTTTTTATTTAAATTCTGAATTTTTCCCTAGAAATTTCCCTTCTGACAAGTGTGATGAACATGAACCTTGTGAATATTTAATGCCAGGTGCTGGTTTATTAATGCAAACTACAATCCAGTGTATGTATAGATTGTGTTTTTCTAGAAAACCTGCCTAAACTACATTAAGATTTTTATTGGACAACAAATATGTTGTAAAAAAAACAAACAAACAATATATATATATATATAGTGACGCAATGGGGATCCCTTTACCATCACAGTTCAAAGTAGTGTGGGAAGCCCTGTAGCGTTGGTTTTTGTACATGATGTTTAACAGAAAAGACTGAGTGAGGAGTTGTTGGGGTTGAAGGAGAGCGTGAACCCCAACTTTGAACCAGGAGGCCGGGATTCATGTCCCCTGGGAAACAAAAAGTCAACATTAAATGTTTTTATTTAGGCAAGTGACGTAAAATGACGTAAGGAACGTTAGTTAACTTACATGTAACTGATGTACGTAGTTATTTTAAGCCAAACCATGATCTTTTCCTAACCTTAACCAAGTAGTTTTGTTGCCTAAAGCCACCAAGTAGTTTGGTTGCCTAAAGCCAACCAAGTACTTTTTGTGCTAAACCTAA
>NW_024044407.1:0-2839 GCF_014851395.1 Micropterus salmoides | reverse complement strand
TCCCATGCAGGCACTGAAATACAATCCCTTTCGAAAAATGCCAAAAGTGCCTTTTATCTCTAAATAGGCTTCTGACTTCAATAGGATTCTTCTTTTTCCTATTCTTCGTTTTCCTTACTAATTCCTGAAGTCATTTAATTCACATTGACCTCAGTTTGACTGAAAGCAGAACAAAGCCAATTATTGATTTAAATCTGAAATCCACTGCTGATATATTATAAATGCCCCAAAATATTTTTTTCTGTACACTCACAAATATATGCTTTACAGTCCAATGTGGTGCCAAAATAATCATATATAATAATAATATCAATAGGCAAAGCTTTGGCCCTTACTGGTGTACAGTAAAATTTATGGTTAAGTTTATGTATCTAATGTTCAGGGTTATTCCTGGCTACTACCTATTAATAATCATGTCTGCATATCTATTTTAAGACACACGTTGCATTGGGGACCTTATCCACTGACTGAACAGAAGTTTAATCAACTATTGTCTTAGTGTTAAAAGACTGGTGAAGCTGCAGACCCCTCACGAGCAAACAGACCGACCATCATGCATCTGTGAGCTGGTGGGCACACATGAAATGATCGATATAAGGGCCAGATCATGCTCAAATAGAAGCTTGTACAAGTTGTCGTTTGCGGTCTGTCCTGGAAGATATTCATAGTGTTGCAAAATAGCTGTGTAACAAATGAAAAGAGTTTGAAAGAAAAGTTCAAACCATGGCTTCTTTCTCACTTCGGCACAGCTGGCCAATCACTGCATGATGCAAGTGTGAATGTTGGACACAGCACTCCCTACTTCGATGTTGGAAAGGTGTGGGAGGAGTTTTTTTTTTTTAAGCTGTTCAATTGTCTGACAAACTACTTCTGAAGGAATATACTGGTGCCTTAAAGCTTTTGTCAGCAAAATCTACAAAAATCTACACTATTGCGTCAGCTAAAGTCTGAGCTTACAATCTGCTGCTTGAATCTAATCCATTACCTGGTGACCACAAAGTCCTTCCCATTATTTTCTTAATCTATTCACCATACATACAACCTAATATTGTGACATGCTCTGACGTCCACCTGTAGCTACACGTGTTTTTACCATGTTTCTTTTTATACAAACATTTTTCTTCTTGTGTGTCTTTACCTTTTTCATTTTCTGTTTTCACATAACTGTTAAATCAGCAGACCACTTGTGGGTGTGCCAGGCTGTGAATCAAAATCAGCAAAGATGCACAGTTTGTATTCATTAACAGACAAATGAATATTTCATGAACCCTAGGATGTTTTGTTTTGAGGGCAATTTCCAACAGAACAAAAGTAATAGTTTGAGAAAAGTTGTGTGAATAAGGCTCATTCTGGGACTCTCAAATCAATAAATTAAAATAAACTAGACTTCCATAGTTGATTATTCCAGATGGCGTAAAGGGGCTGTAAAAACATCATTCATATTTCAACTATTGTCAACATAAGCCAGCTTTTGCATTGTCAGTCAAATCAGAAAGACACAATAATAAGATGTCTAATATTTCATCCAGATTGGTGCCAATAAGTAACAGTTTCACAGAGATAATGAATAAATCATGTTATATATGTAACACTATCCTGAATCTTATCTAATTAACATGTGAATCACATTAAGTGCTATGTGTGGAAACATGATTAATGACTGACTTGTGGAAATATATATAGGTATATGGAGACCCCAGCCTCTGTGCGAGTGTTATGTGTGTGTTTTCTCCCAGCAGTATTCAGTGAGGCCATGAAGGGGTGAAGATAGTATTGATTATCAAGTCTTATTAACTTGCTGCCCAAGGAAAGCCAACAGCTAGGCCAGATTCTATCCAATTCTCTCCCTGTATTTGCTCTGAATTTCCCCCTCGGGGAATGTAATCAACTCTAACAAACACATGTACCTGCACGTATGAACATACGCACCATGCTAGGAACAGCAGTTTATTCTCCCATTGATGTGTGTCCTGTGACAGAAAACCCTCAGCCCTACCTTGAGATCTGAGATTTTCTGAGATGTGTCTGCAGATGTGTGTGCACATTGTGAACTATTTACCCAACTAGATCATTTATCAAATAATTCCACAAAGTGCATCCCCATTAAGACATATTTTTATTAGAGGAAACTTCCGCAATTAATTATTAATAAATAGCGTTATTCCCTTTTTAATTTTTTTATATTGGGGGGGGGGGGTTTACATATCAGATTTATCAGTCCAGAGATTCACTATAGTAATAATAATAAAGTATCTCCCAATATGAAACCTAAAGGGCGTGACTTTCCTTCAGAAACCTTCAGAAAAGATATTTCAAAAGATTAGTTCCATTTCCTGTTCTGCACAGTTTTATTTATCTTTTATTGTGTTGCCTGTTTCTAATATCAGATTACAGGTCCGTTTCAGAGGTAATGCAGGCCCCGATTCTCTCTGTGTTTGCGTGTGTGATTTAGGATTCAGTGATATCTTGTGCTTTCCAGGGGCTCCTTTGTGACAAAAAGTTGTAATACATTGCTTTTGTGTAACCAATTTGATTGAGCATACTTTGTCTACAGCTACAGCTATTCTTACATTTCCCAGAATTACTTTCATGAACACAAGAGAGAATTGTCCCAAGAGAACAATACTGTGCTTCAAAGAGGAGAATCAAATTATGGTGTGGGTAAAACATTTACCTCCACCCTCTATGGCCATAACATCATGTGTGGCCACAACAGCACTTGTTTTTAGATGTAATTGTAACTGTAAAACTGGAAATGCAGCTGAGACAGATCAAATGTTTTCCAAATGTAGCCAGATTCATTCAGTGGTGTACTTCGAATCCAACTGGATAAACTACA
>NW_024044406.1:0-13527 GCF_014851395.1 Micropterus salmoides | reverse complement strand
CCACCTGGCAGCCTCATACTGCTTGGCTTGATCATAGTGTCCTCGATGGTTTTGTTGATCAGAGTGTTCATGTCGGTGTGAAGGCGTTAATGGGCCGCCGCCAGAGTCTCACCGCTCTTAACAGAAACTTCTGAGCCTCTGCATTTACACCAAAGTCACCTGACAAAGAGACAAAGAGAACACCATGATTGACCCCTCATGCGAAATAACTTCACCCAAGGTCTTCAAATGTCCTGATCAGAAATACTGATGAGTGTAGTTCGTATCTAGAGTCCGATAAGCAGTTTGTTCAGGCTGCTTGTGCTAAGATGCTACAAGCTAACATTAAATTTCAAAGCTTTTTCAAAATTAAAGCTAAACAATATGAAAAAAGGTATAATTGAAAATTGTCTTTTCACATATTTTTTGTAACAGTTTTCAAAATTAGTGTGAACTGAGTGCACAGACTTACAGATTTTACAGCCAATGTTAAATATAGGACTGACTGGACAGGATGGACTGTTGTCTTGTTTGGTTGCTTAGCTTACAACTCATTTACTTTTTTAAACATTATATTTCCACTTCTAGTGGTACAAGATAGTATGAAGACTGGGGCTGAAACTCGATTAACTCGATTACTAAAATGGCATTTACTGTTTCGTACAGACGATATTACTGTCGCACAACACGTTTACGCTTTGCGCAAGGGAAGATGAAGTGATTTGATGGGATGGGTTGCAAAATAGCGAAAGAGAAGAAAATAGCGAGCAACTAACGAAGAGACAGTCCAGTGACAAATACAGAAAGTGTCCAAACTATGGGATCATTTCAAGCTAAAAGAAAACAAAACTCTATAACTTCTAGTCTGTGTGCTGTGAAACACAACTAGCCTACCACAACGACAGTGTTTCAGCATCTGAGCAGAAAGCACCGGTCTATGCATCGAGACCACGGAGCGGACCCGAAACAAGGTAACGTTAACATTAGCATTGAACGTAAATATGATTGCTAGTTGAGATAAAGGCTAGCAAAGGTAAGGCACAATTCTTAGTTGTAATGTATAAACATGTTTGTTTTTTTTGTTCTCCGACTGGTTAGTCCGTGAGTTTGGGTCGTACAGTGATATGATTACACAGCTGATCCTGTACTGAGGGTAACAAGCAAAAGTATTTGCTTGGCTGAGGTTGCTGGAGTGTAAATTTAGGAATGACCGGCTAATGTTGCCTGAACTCTGATAGCATCCAGGCCCTGCTTCAACAAAGAGGGGAATACTACAGAGTGCATGTGCTAGTCATGAACAGGGATTTTGTTTATGTAACCTTTAGTCAGCTAGTGGCCTTGGAGGTAATACTTGGTCACTAATGTAGCTAGCTGGACATGCAAAAATTTTCAGCTAACATTACAGCGGCTAAATCCATTCCTCACACTCTCCCTCATATATATTTTTTTCCAAACTCGTTGAAAGCTGTGCAATTGTTACAGTTGCTAAACTGCGATTGGACGATTTCTGTTTGGGGGAGAGGTTAGAGAACAGACATTTGTAATTGTAGTAGTAGTAGTAGTAGTATTGTAGTATTTGTGTCGTACAGTGTTAAAAGTAAAAATGTACTTGCAGTAGCAGCAGTAGTACAACAAAAAAATTTTTAGACTCACATGCAGCACTGGTGTTTGAGGCTGAGCTCGGCAAAGGCGTCCCCCAAGGTCTTCTGGGTAACTGTGAACTGAGTGAGCTGATTGGCCAGTGTCTGAGCCAGCTTGGTCATGTTATCGTAGCGTTGTCGGTCGTCTTTGAGCAGTTCGAGGCGAGGCTCCAGGTCCAGGTCCACCGTACGGGATCCACGGCCGAGCTTCTCTATAAGCCTGCCTGGTACACTGCAGGGAGACAGTATTGCTCAGACTGATTGAACATCTTTTACCAATGAACAGAAA
The DNA here is from genome assembly GCF_014851395.1 of Micropterus salmoides. NCBI lineage: Eukaryota > Metazoa > Chordata > Actinopteri > Centrarchiformes > Centrarchidae > Micropterus > Micropterus salmoides. Next base: position 11,619 of record NW_024044406.1, on the reverse strand, counting down.
CAAAAAGTCCTGTTGGATTCCTCTCACCTTGGGAGCCTGATGCTCCACTTGCGGACTCTTTGCAGCTTCTCACTGGCTGGGTTCTTGTTGTTGCCTTGAATCACCACAGGTCCTCTTTCCTGGTGTCTGGGGTGACACTGGAAGGTCTGGAGGTGGGGGGGTCAAAGGTCAATGGAGAGTAGGGATGAAACGGTATGAAAATTTCATTTCCCGATTATAGTGACCAAAATAATCACGGTTATCAGCAGTATTGTAAAAATGTGGAGAAAATAATTCAAATGTACTGAAAAATCAGCTTATAATTGTTCAGTTATCCTTGCAATTAAAATGTGTGCGGTAATAATAACCGTCGGGAATTTTACTATGGTTTATTAAACCGGCAATCGTTTCATCCCTAACGGAGAGCTACCATGACAAGTGCAATACCTGACATATTGTGCAGTATTCTCTGCTTCAATACTCTGGTTACTCTTGTATCCAAAAGTAGTAGTGGTATGGATGGAAATGGTGGACCACACATATTATTTGAATGTTTACACAGTGTGTTCAGTTGTTTGTGTAGTATTAGTTTAAGCAGACTGTGTTTGTCTTTTGCTGTGAGATCAGATCACATTTTATGACCAATTTATGCAGAAGTGCATGTAATTCCAAAGGGTTAACATACTGTACTTTTCCTGCAACTGTAAATAACCATTTTACAATACATGTTAGAAACCAAACAGCGTAAACACACACCTTTATAATGTTTCTACTCCTTCACTTGTTTACCTTTGTCCTGCCCTGTTTCCATGTTGACCTCTGCCATGGCCTCAGCTGGACAGGAAGTGACACCGTTGTCTGCGTGGTTGCAGTTACTGTTCGCGTCCTGTTAAAAAGGAGAGAGAAGTGTTTCTTTCCACAGCACTACGGCACATGGACAGAAAAACTATACTGCTATGTTTTGGTGTCATTTACAGTCCCTGCTTCTATCCTCTGCTCTCTCGAAGGGAGGGCAGGGTTCAGTGCCTCCACGCGAGCGCGTGCACACACACACACATTAATTCAAATTAATTAAATTTATTGAACATTTGTTATGCTGTTAGTGAGGAATATTATATTGCAATAATTATCATTGTTGTCCTAGTCAAGCAGTCAACATGTGTAAACAAGGAGGAGTGTTGCCTCCGTCAGACCCACTAATTATGGAGTGTTTGAGCAGCATTTGGAGGCTAAGAAATTGTCAGTAGTCAAGGAATAACGCATTTAATCAGGGACAATTCACATCAAATCATGTTTGCAACAATGCCTTTATTGTGAATTGTCCCCTTTTAAATAGCATTACGGTATTTTAATATCCTGTTGTAATACATGTATTGTGAAATGCCCATAAATAATTGCACATGCATTTGACTAGTATAATAATAATTATTAAGGCATATTTGCATGATCCATCAAGTTCATTTATATTGATTCAGTTAGTAATATTTTCTTATTGAACTGCTGAAATTGTATTAATCCACCACATGATTACGCACACCTTCTGATGAAAGAAATTTGCATAAATTGTAAAATACAGTGTTCAGAAATCACACAGAATCTGGATATGACATTATATTAGTTGCTGCTCTTTTAAACTTTTGCTGCTTGTCAATTGTCTATTTTGGACTGGTTCTGACTGTACATGGGTCCCTTTCAGACCAGGTTTCTTTAATAGGAAGTACATTTATGCACACCAAAATCTTGGACCTGTGAAGCCCTCTGACGCACCTCTGACCTCTCTATGGAGCTCAACTTGCCCCCCCACCCCCCACTCAACTGCTGCTGCCGGAAGCACTTTAACTTAAATATTTAAGATTTCTAGCTGCATCTTTCCAAGCTGGAATTTCAAATTTCAAAAACAGTTCTTGAATGCAGCGTCAACAGGAGCATCACCAGTAAGCTACCGTAACGAGGTCAAAGGCCAGAAGTTAAAGCACCGTGACAATCCTCAGAAGTATCACCGTGGGAACCGGAGCTTATGGGGGCCAATCAGAACCAAGATCAAAAGGTTGTGAGGTTGCCACGGAGATGATAGTTCCCTGTTGTTATTGGCGGGCAGGGAAAATGGTCAGAGGTCACTGCTATAACACTCAAGACAGGAAATAGTCACCTGATATAGATGAAAGGTAAAGACACACGAACAGTAAATGGCTGTCGTCTACAGTTAAGACAGGTTACAGACAAAAACATCAACACTGGAAGTTAACATGTGTGTGTGTCTACCTTCTTGTATTTCCCACATAGTGAGGACCGGAGCTTTAGGTTTAGGTTAGGGTCGGCATTTTAGTTTTGATTGTTAGGGTAACAAGGTCCAGGGAACGCGTTATGTCAATGAGGGTCCTCAAAACTATAGAAGTACAAGGATGTGTGTAACAACATTATATTCCCCCTCCGTCACTCCTCCTCCATGGTTTAATTTGTTTCCAGGAAGTGATGTTCAGGGAATGTTGTGCAGTTTTGCAGGGTTTTTTTTTCCCAGAAAACACACACACACATACACACACCTGTGGAGGGCTCACCGGGCTGGAGGAATTTGGCTCAAAGTTGTTGTGTCGCATTGAAGAGACAGCGAGGCATGTACTGACGCAAAGAGAGTTTTACACTCACACACACACACACAGTATCCACCTTTGCTCTTTCCAAAGGTTAGAGAAGCTGGTGTGTGACAGGAAGGTTGCTGGTTTCTCCAATGAGCTCTTAAAAAAAGGGAACATTTGCTTTAAAAACAGATTTATTTTGCATCAGTGGATCTGTTAATCAGTTCACTCAGACGAAACCAAACTTCAAGAGAGATTTTGAAAGCCTGAAGATATGGTTTACACCAAAATTAAGGGCTTAAAAGGGAAAGGTGGAAGTAGCAACAACCACGTCTCAGTGTAACAGACCTGGCAGTCAATTAAACATGCCAGAGACGTGCAGAGCCAAATCTTAAGGATCTGTTTCCGGACCGATCCAGGCAATTTGGATCGGTGGCAACAGTTCATTGAAAACAAACTAAAAATGTACCATTCAACACCTAGTGGCCATTAGAGGAACTGCAACTTGAGATACAATCATAGCAAACGATGAAACCAGAAAAATTACATCTCAACGTTTTAAAAACTGCTCTAAAACTACAGATCTTCACACAGGTGAGTCACCTGCTACCAGCTCCTGTTACCTGCCGTCACTCGATTACTATTAACCACAACAACGGCCGCCCTATCAGACGTACAAACACTCGCTGTCACTCTTTATCACCCCAGTTTGCTTTTGTTGTCGTCACAACTGCTGATAACATTGTAGAATCTGTTAGGCAGCCGCTGCACATTGTTCCTTTTCTTTTATTTAACTGGTTGCATAACGTGTGTGGAGTATCTGTAAAGAATAAATGCATCAACCACACGTCGGTTTTAAATGTGCTTAATAGGCTGTTGACACCTCAGTCAGAGGAAAAATGAAGTTAAGATGCTTCACTGCTTAGCCAGGGTTAGCTGCAGCCTGCAACTGTGTGTATGTATGAATGCACTTGTGCTAGAGATGTGCGGATGGATATTTCTGATCCCAGTTTCTTGCTCTAGGATCGATTCTCATGCAACAGTATCAATATCTAAAACACAGTAATCTGGAGTGTGTGCATTTTATCGTAAGTAACTGTCACCAGGATGGTCAAATTAGACCCGGTTAACTACTTCTCCTTCCAAAGTCTCTGGAGTCAGTGTTTCCTGGGCTGTAACGGTTTTGAAACCGAGACCGAAATCGCGACACAAAAGTCCCCGGTCTCGTGTCGCAGATCGGACAGGCAGAACCGCGACACACCCGTTCAGTGGACTGTATATTAAGTAGCGGTGTATATCGAATTAGTATTGAAAGCAGGTTGTTTAGGTAATTTTCCACCTTATTTTAGTGTTTATTTACTACTTGAATCTATTCCTCTCCCCACACTCTCACACACCTAGCCGGCATCTCTGGTCTCTCACGCCTCTTTCTGTCTCTCTCCTTGTATGTGTCTCGGCTGACTTTCTCCATCAGCAAGTCGCCGTGTTTAATTAATTCACCCATGATTCAGTTTTCAAGAACGCCACATGTAGACTGAAAGCGAAAGTAACGTTAGTGAGTGACATCTGCAGTGGTGCGTTCACTGTCGCTCCGTAATATTCTTTTGTTATCCTTATACAACTTGCATTTGATTATTACATATTTCTACATCTATTTATGTCAGCTGTATGTCTGTCTGCGTGTAGCACCTTAACACCAAGGCAAATTCCTTGTTATGTTATACTGTTAACATGTTTAATCGGTTATTAAATAGATCTTGTATATAAAAAAAACTAAACCAAACTGTAATCACAGATAAAACTTACATTTAAAACAAAACATAACAGACTCAAACATGACGTCCTGCTGACAGCCATTCATTAAAAAAATGTACACAAAGCAGCGGATACAAGTCGCCTCTATCCTGCTATCCAGAGGTTGCCGCTTGATTAAGATTGAAGAATTAACACTGGACAACCAATCCTCACGTTACTACAACTCTGGATTGGACAACGGTGCGCGCCAAAAGCTGCAAAGCTACTGCATAATTCTGGCTTTCAGCAGCTTTTAAATGTTGTGATTTAGCTGAACAGAGAAGATAATACAGAGGTTTTTATGGCGTCTCACCGTAGGAGTCGTCTCCATCTCTGTGGCGCCGGACGCCAGGCTGACGTCCCCTCTGTGCTCCTCCATCATCTTGCTCCGCCCACTTCAGTTCCTCCAACTTCCTCATTTAGACAAAACAGAAAAACATCAATCTGCAACGTTTCTTGTTCCTCTGAGGTTACGGTCCTGACTTATGAGGCTGCTTCTAAGCATTAAAAAGGATTAATATGATGATGAATTAACATTAAAAACTTCTTTTAGATGTTTCTAGCTACTTATTTTACCTCACTCATTTGCTATATTGTCACGTTATGTTTAACACTTCAAACAGCTGGAACTCTTGTATCAATGTTCAGATTTATGTTGTTGTATCAGAAAATGCGGTAAAAAATCTAAATATCCAACATGTACAATGATGATTATCACTGCTGTATATTCTTAGTTACAGTTATCTGTTGGGGTTAGTGCCTTGTTTCATATTTAACCTGTTTAAAGGAGTTTACTTATATTTAAATATGCTGGAGAGCTGCCTGCTGCTTAACCCTCCTAGATTTTGGGTTAATTTGTGTGTTGACCTGATGATGATGATGATAACGTTTGGTTTCAAAAAGAAAATCCTTCAACATGTTTGAAATTGTGTTTGTTTTTTTTACATTTATCTGATGCTTTTATCCAAAGCGACTTACAATTGCTATATACATGTCAGAGGTCGCACGCCTCTGGAGCAACGAAGGGTTAAGTGTCTTGCTCAGGGACTCAATGGTGGATGGGTCACAGTGGGGGATTGAACCCGGGTCTCTCACACCAAATGCATGTGTCTTATCCATTGCGCCATTGCCCCACAGTAATGTCCTTGATAACAGAAATTATTTTTCTTTCCAACTGTTACAGATAACATAAATCTGTACTTAGAAATAATATCAAGGCATTAAAACAGCAAAATGGTCAACCAGTGAGATTTTATAGTAATTTGCATATATTTCCATACTCGCGTAACAGGTATTCTGGATGTGTAAGAGGGGTTGGGAGGGAGGTTATGTTTTATTTAAAAGGACTATTTAAGTAGTCAACAAAGAAACAAAGTACCACACAAACATAAACCTGGGTAACAACTTTAAATATAATCATTGTCTGGAGGTTTATATTGCAAGGATAAAAGACGTAAGTAAAGTTAAGGATAACAGGAGTGTTTAGGAAGAGCTCAGTGTGTTGTTTCAGTGGAGTGTAACAACAGTGTGGTTCCACCTGGTGGTGGAAAGGCAGAAGCACAACACTCTGCAGCAGGGATCCTTTTACCCGGACTCTTTAAACATGGAGCAAGCATTTCTGGCTAAAACGCTGTTATCAGTTTTTTCTCATGCAGCTAATTTGGCTCTTTGAAAGCAGTTTGAGGATTTATTTGTTTACTCTGGATGATCTTGAATAATAGCACGCTCTTATTTTGATATCAGAATCAGAGATAGTTGCTCACTTTGCACATCAAGGCATTAAAGGAATCAAAATAACAATAGAAGAAAGTTGGTAAGTAGAAATATAAAGAAAATATACAAATATAAATTTATAAATATAAAAATATAAACAAGAGTGTGGAAAAATGGTTAGGGTTAGGGCTTCCAAATCCTGGAGGGATTTTTGAATGATTCAACTATAAGTCTAAAGATAAAAAAAACAACACATCTACCACAATTTCATCGCGCAAAAAAAACACCTAAAAACATTCAATCTTTTAGAAAAGCAGCCGCGAAATTCAGATATTTTAGACCACAACAATCACTAAACAGGCCTGCGAAATCCTGGAGGCACAGAAAATGCGTACTGATAGTGTTGAGGTGAAATCAAAATCCTGAAAAATGACAGTATTGTACAGAGAATAGACAATATTGCACATTAAGTAAAAGCAAAAATAAGTTTGAGTTTAAACCGTGATCAGTGTTGATTGGCTGAGTGCTGATCATGTGATTGCAGGTACATGCGCAGCAGTCCCTTTGTTCTGCATTGTGCACCACAATGTTTCCATCATCACTGTTAAACATTAGATTATTATTTACCAGTGAACGCTGGCAGAGTACGAGTGACGCTGCAAACATGTTGCTCTTAACTAATTGATAATTGCCCCTAGGGGGATTAATAAAGCTGTGTTAATTGTCCTGCTCCTCTAAGTTTCCGTCTGCTTCATGTTTGCTTCTTTTTCTTGTTTCTAATCTTACATGTTGTGTGTTTTAAAGTTGTTTTAATGGCTCATTTTAACATCTGGCAGATGGACAACAGTTCTGTGGAAGAACAGTGATGTTATCAACATGCATTATCCCTGAAAATAAAGACACCATCTAACAGCACACACTGGCAGCTGTAAATGTTAACCTCCCTTCCTTCGCCATGGGACCTAAATATGTATACTTTTTGCTACTGTTCAAATTGTGCCCTGAATTACACAATGGTTTTCAATGTAAAAGATAATTTTGTTATTCAGGAAAGCCACGGTTTGTTGCAAAATCTTGTTTGTGACAGAGGTCAGAGCTCTTTTATACTGCGTTACCCGTAGATAAAGTTTAGATGAGGTGTTTGTACTTTTCACTTACTGTTAATAAAGTTTTATGGGAAAAAAACTTACATATTACTTATGACAGGAAAGTGGTAGTAACCCTGTGGCAGACAACTAATTTCTTTTGAAAGTCGCAGTTCTTCGTAAAACATTAACGTAACATTTACGTTCTGCTCAGTGAACAACATCTCTTTTGTCGCACAACATACATCACCTACATGTTAGCGCTGTAATGCTAAGCTAACATTTATCTCTTGGTTGCTACTAAGCTAGGTAACTATGTTCTGTTTTTCACCTGATGTGTACGACAAACTGCAACTTTCTTGACTTGCAAAAGTAACTTTTAAAGAGGTGATATTATGCTAATTTTCAGGTTCAAAATCTTAATTAGGGGTTGTACCAGAACAGGTTTACATGGTTTTATTTTTTGTCATATTGTACATTACAGCAGCTCCTCTTTTCACCCTGTGTTGAAGGCTTCGGAGTGATACATCTTGTCTCCAAATGATCTTTGTTGGGAGTTGCACATGTGCAGTTCCTAGTTAAGGACAACTAGCCAATCAGAAGCAGAGAAGGGCGGGTCAGTGAGAAGCAAACACGGCTTCAGTTCAGCTGTATATCCCCTTACCAGCTTAGCAACATGGACTGGAGCAAGAGTTTCAGAGTGGTCAGTTATTTACCTGTAACAAAAGTATTTTTCATCCATAAAGTTTCAACTGAGCTCTGTCTCTACATCACAGTAACAAGTTTATGTCCACTGACTGCCTGGAGGGTAGCTAGTGTTTGGAAGGGAGAGGAGAGCTCAGTGTTTTTCCACCAATGTTTGAGGGCATGTCGGAGTAGCCGCTTGGCGAGTGTTATATGACGCGCATTTAGCTTTCATCACTGTGACTGGGATGAAAGGGAAACAAATGAGCTGTTTTCAGGCAGTTCAGAGCAGAGCTTTCTGTGGGAGATGGGAACTCCCTTTGGGCTGGACTTTGGGCTTTGCAAACCTGTTACATGCACAAAAAAGGAGTATAACTCAATAAAGGAGAGGGAAAAAGGCAAACAGCACAATACCACCTCTTTAAATTGACAAACATCATCTGTGTTATTCAGGGCACAATACCCCCTATAAAGTCCAACACAACAAAACATCAGTCACCAAAAGTCACTGTCATCAGGAATATTGTAGACTTTGAGTTTATTCTTGGATTAATGTCAAGATGTGAACTTTACCACTTGTCATAAGTAATAAAGTATTTTTCCCTTACAACTTTAAGTTAAGTGCAAAGTACAAACACGTCATCTAAACTTTATCCACTGGTAAAAGGGTATAAAACAGTGAGCTGGCCTCTGTCACAAGACACCACCCATGTAAATTATACAGGCACATCTAGAACTTGTTTTCTGCCACATTAAAAAAAGTGTTTGACCCCTAATTTCTGCACATGACAACATGATTGGAACTACTTTCACACAATATTAAAATGTGGTTTTCTCCACTTCTGCTTGTCAAAAGGAAGATAGTAACTTTCACTTCTGCATGGAACAACTTGAGGAAACTGTATACATACAGCTCAGTCTGTTCGGGCTTAGCTTGGAAACAGGAAGGTCGCCGGATCGAGTTCCCGAGCGCCGTGCGATGGTAGCCCCCTCTCACTGACATCTCTCCGTGTGTTGCTATGGGTTTGTGCATGTGTGTTTAATGCTAACAATAATAACAGAGTGAAATGTAGAAAACACTGAATTTCCCATTGTGGGAGTAATAAAGTATATCTTGATACCACGTGACAAAGTGATGCTGCACCTGAAAGCTGGCGTCACACCTGCTACCCGTGATTTTAGAGCTGCAGAGATTATTCAATTAATAATAATCAACAACTATTTTGATAATTGAATAACTGGTTTGAGTAAAGAAAAAAAGCCAAACTTTTCTGATTCCGGCTTCTTAAATGTGAATATTTTTCAGTTTCTTTACTCCTCTATGATTGTGAACTGAATATCTTAAGGTTGTGAATCAAACAAGACATTTGAGGACGTCAAGAGGGCTTCAGGAAACACTGATTGAAACGTTTCATGGGTTTTTTAATGGACGATATTTAGAGAGCAGGACATATTAATGCTGATATTAGAACAAAGAAAAGTCATGTATAATCCTATTATGTCTGCAGAGTACAATCTAACATACATCAGCCGACGTGTTGTTTTAGATGGAAGCTTTACTAATGAATGAAACAGAAACACAGATTTGGTTCTGCTGTAGATTTCAGAGCGAGTCTGGTGTTTAAGCGGGGTACAGTTTGTCAGAAGTGACGTAATTAAGCTGCATTCTCTACCGTATAACAATATACATTTAACACTGGTAGATGTGTCTGCAGACTTTATACATTTAACTTGCTCGTTACCTCAAAATACCAGATATCGTCCCGATTAACCTAATCGATTGACAGTTTAAATTTCTATCACTACTAACAACTAGCCTAATCGAGAAAATACTCAACGGATCTGTTTCTGTTCTAATGATTTGGATTTTGAAGAGCAGTTCAATTAGCTTGATTATTTTACGTTTGTAATATGCAGTCTCTATAATGTAAAATATCAATATTTATATCGTGATTATTTCAACCCAAATAACTGTCTTAACCATTAGGGGATTTGAGTGAAATTATCCTTTAATGAAAAGTGTAAAAGCAAATTATACTTACACCAACATAATATAAATCTTAAAATAAAATGCAAAAAATAATAATGTAAAAAAATAAATATATAAATAATATAAAGATCTGGAATATAAATGTTAATTAATTCATTTAATATAATTTAATGGCCTAAATTTGAGTTAATAATTAAAAATATGGAATAAAATATTACAGATAATCTATAACAGAAAAATGTGATTTTAATTAAATATAAAAAAATCAATACTGAGGAGACTTATAAACTGATCAATTAAAGACAGATTTCAATAATAATAATATACATTAATCATAATTTAATACACGCAATATTACACAGTTGCCAGTTTATTAGGTACACCTGGCTAAAATTAGTATGTTGATGGTGTTTATGATATTCTGTCATTCAGTGAAGGTAAATAATAGTACAATAATACAAAATAATAGAAACACCTCAGTATTACAAACTACAGCAAAGCTTCCAGAAATGACCATAAAGTGCAAATGTTGTATTTGTTGTTGTTTTTAAGCTAACGTTACCGAAGAGGTTGTGTTACCTTATTTACCAGGTAAACAATCAACTGTTTCGACGCATAAAGTCAGTAAACTGTGTTTTTAAGTAACAAATCACCAGTTTCCGCAAAATAAACTGTCCCGTTAACGAGTCAACAGCAAAACAAACGCCCAAAGGTGAGTTTTACCTTCACAGTTTTAAAAACAAACCCCTTCTTCTGCTTCTTCTTCTTCTAAACGTGAACTTTCTTCCTTCTTCGTCGCCGTTTTTCGGTTAAATCCACACATTTAAAGGTTCCGAGCTGAAAAACTAAACCAAACTCTGTTTAAAAAGTTACGAAGTTAAAGCGAGGAAAAAAGTCAGACACACCCGGAAGTGTTTGACAGCCGTTTCTTTCCAGAGAGGGCGCTCGATCTGTCGCTCTTGTGTCTTCCGGAGGGGCGGTGATGTGAACTGGGCCAGACAGGAAACCAACCTGACTCTTGTTCCGAGTTTATTAATGATGATTTAAAGGCTTCATTTGTTGAATATGTACCGTTAATAATGAAAAACAAGTGTACATCTTTGATCTTACAGCTTTCTCAAGGTTTCAAGGTTTTAAGGTTCAAAATTCAGCTTATTGTCCCCTCTGTAAAAAACTGTAAAAACTATTAGTGAGTGTATGTTTTTGATGTTTTAATGACTTTCTGTTATTTTGAGCAGCTAAAGCTGTAGAAAAATAAAATTTAGTATTTACCAAAAAAAACTAACTGGAATGTGCCAGGTTTTTTGACCAGTGTTGACTTAGTGTTACAAATTTTTTAATAAAATAAAGTTAGCACTTAAGAAGCATAAAATTAATTAAAGTTTGTTTCTTTTCCCTGTAAGAAAGACTCACACAGAAAAAAATCTGATTTCTTGAGTGTTTTTGTTTGGCAGAATTTAAAGCAAAATAAGTTATGTTTGCACCCAATACTTGTACTGAACACGAAAGCCTCCAGAGGCCACTAGTGTACAACTTCAGACTTTGTTCTTCTTACTTAAAGTTTCTAATAAGCCTTTGCTGCTTAAATCTATTTGTAACATGTATATTTATAGTATTGGTCAAATACCATAAGTGTTCTGGATCTAAACATCTATTTTCTCACAGTAAAGGAATAATATTACCACATTAGAACTATCTTATATTAGCAAAAAGTCTTTCAAAATATTATGTATCTCCAGCTCTTTGTGACCTGCTGTGACCTTTTTTCTGTTGGAGTCAGAATCAGAATAAATTATAT
>NW_024044405.1:0-1727 GCF_014851395.1 Micropterus salmoides | reverse complement strand
CAGTCTGTGGGGACTTGGTGTGGGTACAGGAGGGTCGCCAACACGTCCAACACGGACCAGTCGTATGGAGTGTGGACTGGTAGCTGGAGAGGTACCAGTTCACCTCTTGGGCACTGCCCAGCATGGTTATTTTCTTTTATATTATCAATTAATTTGCCAATTATTTTCTCAATTAATCTTTGTAAAATATCAGAAAATAAAGACAAATATGCATTCAAAGTTTTCCAGAGACCAAGTTGGCATCTTCAAATGACTTGTGTTCCAAAGCCCAAAGATATTTATTTTCTTATCACAAACCAGCTGATATTCACATTTGAGAAACTCTCCAGGAGATCAGTGGTTGGATACAGACAGACGATCATAGTTTATCAAATGATCTTAAATACTCCGTTAGTATCATGTGACAGTGATTAAACAGAACAGAGACAAGAATGAAAGATCAGTGAAATATCAAAGAAAAGAGAACAAGTTTCATTTGACTTCAGTTTGATGTATGTGTGTGTGTGTGTGTGTGTGTGTGTGTGCGTGTGTGTGTGTGTGTGTGTTTTGGGTGATTTGAGTGCTTTTCACTCGTCAAAGTAATCCTCTGAGCTTTCTGATTATATCCATAGCAACAAGTGATTTTAATGGCATTGCTGTGGGAGCTCTTGGTGCGTGGCCGTGACCTTGGTGGTGATGATTTTATGTGTGTCGGACAGAATGGGCCATTTATTAAGTGATATCACAGTACATTAGGAAGAAGCTTAAACCATGTGTGACGGCCCTTTATGTAACCCGGATACATGCTGCGTATAATTAAGGGCTGTTGGGGAAATGTTTTTTAGGGAATTGGTGTACTGTGACATGTGACTGTTTGCTTAACGGTGTTGTCTGTGAAGGTTCTCAGGTCATAGTTATCGAGGTTAACATCAAGGGCAACTGGACTTGGTTGAAGATACTAGAAGATGTTTCGTCGCTCTTCCATTACATTACCTTTATTCATTTAGCTGACACTTATCCAAAGCGACTTACAATTGCTATTTATGTCAGAGGTCGCACGCCTCTGGAGCAACTAGGGGTTAAGTGTCTTGCTCAGGGACACATTGGTGGACGTGTCACAGTGGGGAGTTGAACCCGGGTCTCTCACACCAAAGGCATGCGTCATCCAAGAGAATTCTTCAGCTGTGACTCACTGGTAGGGAAAGTATTTAACCTCAGTGGAGTCATTTGTTAAGATGATCGATACCTCTTGGTTTTATTTAGTGCTCCTGGAAAACAACAGTCGTCGCGGTCGTTGGAGACAACCGAGGCCAAGTCAGAACAACGATTGTAGGCATGGATCGTTTCTGGACCTGGCTGTAAGACTACTTTAGACCACCAGGTGCACCTTTTAGACAGAGAGAATAGATGGTTTCAAAGAGGTGTCAAGGAAGCCATTTACACCCAAGTTGAGAAGCCGTCACTTAACAGGAGATAAACCATCACGTAACAGGAGGGATGTCTGCAACACCACTTATCCCCCATTTACAATGCTAGCAATGATCACTTTTGGCCTCAGGTGAAGACGCCAACAATGGTTGTTCAGACTTAGCCTCGGTTAGCTCTAATGACCATAGTGACTGTCGTTACAACATCCAGGAGCAGTAACGAACAAAGTCCAGCTGCCCATGATTTTAACCGTCCTTGCTTAAAGGTGTTATTCTTCTACTCTGTACTGACAAAGGTAAAGCTAGAGAACAAGGTTTGGC
>NW_024044404.1:0-25000 GCF_014851395.1 Micropterus salmoides | reverse complement strand
CAGTATTTAAAAAAAAAATTAAAACAATCCCATAAATAGCTATTAATCTCAAACAAAAATGTTTCATTTAAAGTTATCACTGTACATTTATAACAATGACTATCATCAGAGGTAAATGAGTCAAAAGTAGCTTCTAACAATTGCATCCCTTATTGCACATTGTTACGACCCCCTGTTGGTCTAGGGGAGTGGGGGCCATAAACATATAGGCACAACTGGTATAGATCTTAACAAGGTAACTTTTATTGGTAACAGAGAGATGTAGACAGGTAACAATAAACACAAGGAGGGTGGATGAGGGTGCTGCGAAAATAACAAACCAAGTTAAAATAAAAAGGTCCTCAAAAGGAGGCCTGTACCTATCTATCGATTTAAGCAGAGTTGATTCTTGCTACAAAAGAACACAAAGAGCACGGCACCTTCTCCACCTGGTGAAAACTAACACAATACTAAACAAAATACTAAGTGGATTTCTCCACTGCACCCAATGTGGAGCTAACAAACAAAGGTATGAAAATGGTTTTCCTAAACACAATGTACAGCTAGCAAGCAAGGAATGTGGATAGTTCCACTAAACACAAAGTACAACTAACAGGCAGGGTATGCAGTCAATACCAGCGGTGACAAGCTGCCTGGAGCAACAGGTGGACTCTCCTTATGAGCAGGAGGTAATTAATGTGGTGACGACCCATTGGTTGAGTGGACACAGAGGGAACCAATGGGCGGGACTGATGTCAGCACCCCAGAAACCAGGAAGTGGGCGGGTCTTCATTCCCCAGGGACACAGCCTACTTGGTAGAGGTGAGACAGAAAAAGGGGAAATACAAAGGTGACAGCGACAGCCGTGACAACATCCAGTCAGTCTTTCTAAGATCCGCCTCCTAAAAGTTAAAAGCTGGTCTCTTCACAAATGAAGATCTCTGAACGTTCTTTATTTTGTTAACTATTGGACATTGAGCCTTTTTGAGTTCAAAACGTGTTCAAAATGCACAATGTATTGGTGAATAATGTATATTATGTATAGATGAGTGGTCTGACTGTAAAGAAATTGAAAATGGAAGGAAATGTTGGTATTGTTTTCCACACGTGACGTAAAGTCACTCAACGCTGGCTATTCTACCTGTTCTTCTTTATATAGCTAGTAGCCTACATTGTGATATGTAAAAACTGGCACACAAGTAACATGGCATATTTGATCCTAGTTAGCAAAACATTTCCAAATCTTGATCATTCTGATCCACAATAAACCTTTTGAACGCAGCTGGGCCCTGAGGACCATGAATATCTGTACAAGCATCTGTTGCCTTGATAACTGCAGTATTTAACATCTTGAAGTAGTAGTTTTAGACTAGCTCTCTCTTTTCTTCCTTTCAGTGATGAAGTTGGAGCGCAGTACACCACCTTGTACCCAACAGTGAAGGATGTGTATCTAAAACTGCTCTCTCTGGGCCTGCGGGCGCTCGTCTACAACGGGGACACTGACATGGCCTGCAACTTCCTGGGAGACCAGTGGTTTGTGGAAGACCTCGGCCTGCAAGTAGGAAATTTCAGGAAAGATTACAAACGAAATAAAATTTCTCCCCAAAACTACAGCCAGATGCACTTAATACTACTAATGAACTAAATGTTGTTCTCAGGCAACCACTAAGTACCAAACATGGCTTCATGATGACCAGATTGCTGGTTTCTACCAACAGTTTGGAAACATCACTTTCCTGACGGTCAAGGTAACCACCAGTGTGTTCGGTGTCTGCCACAGAACCAGTCTGTCGTTTTTTTATGTTTATAAAGTTGCATTGTTGTGAAATTCTGCTGTCCTGTGTTTCAGGGTGCAGGTCACATGGTTCCCCAGTGGGCTCCAGGTCCAGCTTTCCACATGTTCCAGTCTTTCATAACAAATGGCTTCTATTGAGACTGCAGTATGTAAAATACCTGCACTCATTTGTCACTTGTTAGATGGTATATTTTTCTCAGGGAAGATGAAGCGAAAGGACTATTAGGGCACTTATTCTTGTCGACTATGTTGTTGTGTTCAGTATTCGTAGAGGGACACATTTGTTGTTTGCTTTGCTTTGCCATCCCACTGGTTTTAAAATTAAGCAATTCTATTGTTGACTTCCAGCTTTGAGGCAGCTTACATCTGTATTGGGCTAATTGTGTAGGAAGTGCAACCCTTTTTTAAGGGTCTCTGAATTTTTTGACACATTAACAAATGTGTATTTAAATAATTATTAGTATTTGGTTACCAGCCAGCTTCACTTCTTGTTCATTTTGGGGATTTGTGCCTTCAGTCTGGTCTTCATTAAGTGAAAAGCACCTGCTCAGTTCTGCTTAGCCCACTCATTGATGGTCTTGTTAGATTGTCCAGAAACTAGGGGACTACATATGGATGCATAAAAGGGTACAAGTCCTTTACTATTCACCCAGGCTGAATGTTTAAAAAGTCAACGCTTAGACTTCAGTTTAATGTCATATCTAATGTGCTGATTTAAAAGACATGACAGAAGTTGTCCTTCTCCAGATACGCTTTTTTTCTGTGGCAGTGATGTCAAGCTGAATCTTTGTGTTTTACAGTTTTCATTGAAGTAAATGAAGTGATACAACTGAACTTAAATGGCATTGCTCAAACCGTGTTGTTCAAAACTGCAGCTCCACTTTTATTTATTTTTTTTAAATAAATGTTTTGAACTGCCAGTGACACATGATATTCACATGCCTTGATTGTACTTCATTTATTGGAGTATCACAAGTAGTCCATTAAAACTTGACATGAACGTCATGCAAGTCAACAGGGACACATGATTTCTGATTTAAAAAAAAATGTACATCCTTCACCCTGAAAACACAATACATCAGTGACAGAAATCATAAATGCACCTGACATTCTGTAATGACCATACAAAGTTTCTGCAGCACCAAAATGGTGAAAAAAATCAGAAAAAAATGACACCGTTCAACACCAAACCATGGAAACAATTTATATTCCAACAATGATTGCAAGAAATTATAAAAAAAAAAAAAAAACTGTATGACGCACTGATCAGACAGCATTAATGTTTTGATCGTAGCTTCTTTCCCTTCCTCTAAATGATATGGTAGATGTATCAATGTATTCACTCCAATAGTGTGACTAATGCAACGTAATTGCTTTTCTGGAAAAACCCAAATCCCTTTTACACCACTGGCCCTCATGTCTACAAATAAAACACTGTATATTACCTGGTTTCATGAAATCTGGATACACAGTCAAAACAAAATGCTATCAAGTCTTAAATCTCACTTGAATTATGGATCATAAAATGCTTAATGTACCCAAGATTAGCGGTCATACTGTTAAATGCAAAACCAGGGATTAAATCCACTCAGTTTATCATGTCATTTTTCTCATTTTAAATATACTTCAGTTTGGTTAGGGAAAAAAAATTTTTTCATAAAAGTTAACTTGAAATCCAACTTAACTTAAATTGTAGGACATAAAAGGAAGCCCAAGCTTTGGTTTTAAGTAAAAAGAAAAAGAAAAAAAAGAGCAAATTATTATTAACTCATCATTCTTGAGTTTGCAGTGGTGTGCGTTGATTCAAGTAAATAAAACCTCAAACTCACGGGTTTAACTACTTGGCTTCTTCCCACAGCCAGCCAAGCTGTCGTTCGCTTGTGCAACAAGTCTTTTCTGTAAATTATGTGCAAACTGAGTTCTGTGTGGGTGACGACTTTCTTTTTTTTTTTTGTGCATACATTCATAAAGACATTATCATTTCCAAACTCACCCTGTGAGAAATCAACACTGTTGAAAGAGTTTGTTTTCATATCCTGAATGCAGATGTGTTTCTTGTCTGGGACACCCTGCAGATCTGTGCACAGTGTGTAGGGAGACACACTGCTGTGGTTTTCACCCTGTCTGGCAGTTCAGTGTTTAGCACATTTTGAAGTGTCTTTTTATTTATTTATTTATTTTTAAGACCTTCAGGCTTGAATGTGGCTTGAACATGAAAGTAGCGCTATACTTTCGCAAACTTGTCTAAACAAATGATTTAATCTCAAAACCAATAATAAAATCATCATAGTAACTTTATAAAATGTATGAGAATATATATATATACACCGAACAATAAATAACTCAAATGTATTTAAAAGTGTTGTAGAAGCCATTATATAACTGATAATGAATAATCAGGTTTATGGATAGTGTATCAGGTGTTACTCCATTCTATAAACAGGAACCAACCATTGTCTGGTGAGGTGTCTCCTTGGAAAGGAGACAAGATACTTTGTTGACAAACTGTGAGCAGCACCAACATAAAGACTGGACCTGGGAACCACAGCATGTCAGTTATGTCAATACACAAAAAATGGCACAATTTCATTATTAAATTAAATTTGATTCTTAGCAAAGCACTCAATAAAATCACTTGGGAATTATTCAACCATTCTCTGCATGCAGAGACGCAATGACTGAATAGTTGTTGTAGACTTGTAATATGCTAGCTTTACCTGTGTTCCAGATTTTTGGCCCAAACAACAGTTGGGCGCTCACTTGTTTCTTAGACTACTTTAGCCTGGATCGTAGCTGGTAAAGTATAGCCAGACATATCTCCACACTTTGTTTTAGCACTGTGCCAATGCTGGAGAGAATGAAGCAGTAGCTGGTAACTAGAACCGGACCGCTCTGTTAATGAAGAATGATAGTGAGACGTGGTAGTCACACAATGTCAAGACGATAGTGACTTAAACTATTCGATTTTTTTAAATAATTTAATGACCATTCGAAAATTGTTAAATCATGACCCATCCCTAATACAAAGTCCTTAATCTCTTGTAAACACTACAGGGTCCACAGACAGGGGAAGCCATTCTGTGCCCCTGTGGATGGCTAAACCGACCAGAACTGTTTTCACTGCAATTTAAAACCACCATAAACACATTAAACATGCATTTTTAACTTGACGTAAACTTTACATAAAATAAAAGGTAAAAAGTGTCTGAAGTCACTTGGCAATGTGGGGTGTCTCTGACTACTACCTGACTTGAGTAAAGAGCTGTAGAGATTTAACTCGGTATGTAGCAGGGATGTGACATGCTGCAGAGATGTTGATTTTCTAAATGAGTGGCTTCTTAGCCAGTAGTTCAGAATAGCAGCACAGGACTAAGCACCCGCTCAGTAATGAGGACACCGCTGGCTCCGATAAACGTTCCTTTTAGCTGACGACGTCTTGGTAGATGGAGTTGGTTGTAGTGAGGCCAAAGATGAACGCTCCGATCGTAACCATGACAACACCAAGGCCCACCAATCCATGCCAGCTGTAAAAGAGACAAACGTTACGGAAAATTCTTCTGTAAAAAATGTTTAATTCACATTTGAGTACACCTTGATAGACACTGAATCAAAGGTCTCTAATGTGAACGGGTTGCTCACAGTGGCGAAAACACCCAACTCTGCAGATTTACGTGTTTGCAACATATTCAGTTTACATAGATGTAAAACTCCAAATGAATGCTATGTTACTGTCTGCTGAATGTCTAATAGTTAGTTATTTGACTGTTAAAGGTCCAGTGTGTAATAATTACGAGGATATATGGACAAAAACGCAATATAATGTGTTTAAAGACCATACATAATGAACAGTTATTTTTTTACTAACTTAGAATGAGCCATGTCTTTGTACACACACCACCGGTCCCCTGACATGGAAGTTGCCATGTTTTGTCGCCATGTATCTACAGTAGCCCAAATGGACAAACTCTGCAGAGTAGGTTTCTCCACTACATTGAATACGTGCAAAGAAGAGGAAGAAGTAGTAATAGTAATTGTCTGGTTTGTTAGAAGTAAAAGAAATGTGAAATCTGGACAAATAGTGGACCACACCCAAGAGCCGACAGAGCGTGTCGGCCACCATAGCATCTCCTACGCACTTGTAAACAGAGTGGTGAGAGGTTGCTGAGACGTTGGTTGCAATTCGCATCCCTTACAACTAGATGCCACTAAAACCTACACACTGAACCTTAAAGCCGTAACAACTCCGTAAACTGGCGACATTGTTTTGGATGTTTTTCCTGCACTCTGATGGTGAAATTGTGACCAAGTCCAGTTAAAGAAGCATGCAACTCCACACACTGAGGCCCCTTATGGGGTTAGCTCTTATTGCTGTACCACACACTATTATATTATTATTTAATTATACTTTTTTTTTTTTTTTTTTTTTATTACAAAGAAACTGAAAGATATCAAAGAATAAGCAGCATCTCACCTTGCAGATCGGCTGTCTGTCTCTGACAGCTTGGCTTGCATCAAACACAACCCTGTTAAGTTACAGAGTCATCGGACAGATGTTAGTGTGACATTAAAATTGTCACAGATCTGAAACCTTGCAAAGAATGAGGGAAGTCTTACCTGGGAAGACAAAGATAAAGCAGGCTGCCAATCCCCCGATCAGCGAGATCACCCGACCGATATCTGGGATGAATAGGCCAAGGACAAGGGTGGCGACGAACCACACCAGCGTCTGCAGAATCCTCCTCCTCTGCTCACGACGTACACACACCTCCACCTGCTCGCCTTGGAAACGTAGCCAAAGTCCTTCTATGACTGCCCTGGAAGGACGCACAATTAAGACTGTAGTAGATACACTGATCCCATGTTTACTTTCCAAAGCAGTTTCCAAATACTCAGGACGAATTCCAGCTACTGATTAAAACCTGTATATCTTACTGTATGAAACTGATCTGGATCATCTTTAATGTGTAAGGTAACACCAGTCTGCATCACTGTACTGAAATATTTATTCATAAACATTATTTTTAGGTTTATTACAATCTTAACAAATGTGACTGAGAAACAGGATGAACAGGGAGACCAGACTTGTGGAAAATGTTACTTACCTGCCACAGAAGTGTAAAATGGGGTAGGAGGTGATGACGCAGATGACGATAAAAGCTCTTGCGATGGCCACTGCAATATCATCAGGAGGGTAGGACATCAACACGTCCTGGCTGACATTGGAGCCGAATGTTAGGAAGCCACAGACACCTGACCAAACACAAAACACAACAAGCATTTAAGTATTGACAGCCAGTCAGGAGACACCTGACTTGCAACAGAGTTGCACAATGTGTGTCTTCTGCTATCAGCGTAATTTGAACTGACATTTAAACAATCAGACCTGTTACATGTTGAAGATCAGGAGCTACTTTATATCTGATCCATGTGACAAGACAATCAATATAGTGGACACTTGTTTCAGATGGTTTATCATGACTGTATAATGTCTTATCATCCTAAATATAATCACGTCAATAAATTTGAGACTAATTGACAGGTTATAGATGATGCATTATTGAATATCTATGTGAGGTGCACACATTGATAATACCTGTTCCTGTGTAAACAAAGAGACAGATGAGCATGCTGAGAGTCACTACCACTCCCCAAGGTTTGATCTCTCTTCTGCTCATGCTGTCGAACACTGGCACACAGCTAACATGGCACTGTAGAGACAGAGAGATGAGGAAAAAGATGATACAAAAATAAGCTATTGTTATTAAACTAAAAGAAAGGCATATAGTTTTCTGATCTCAAATGATACCAAATGAAGATATACCTGGAAACCAAAGCATATGGTGGGCATTGCATTGAAAACTGCAGTCCAGGAAGCAGAACTGTAACAAACACACTGATTTAGCAACTCAAGCAAAGCATGACGACGAGGATGCAGAGTTTTTTTGCTTGAATGAGTAGGTGGACAATGCTAAAATGATTAGTAGAACTTTTTTTTTTTTAAAGTTCATAGTTGCATAAAGGCAGAGCAGTGTCATGACGTGTGTGTGTGCAGAGCTCACCTGGTGGGAACATAGCCGGGGATCACCATTTTATCTGGCCAGATGGACTTTAAAATGACCACAATGGTAACATACCAGGTTCCTATCACGCTCAGTGTACTGCATTGAACAACAACAACAATTCAGACGTGATCATCACGCAAGGTAAAAGGTTTTTTTAATGCTTAAGCCGAGTGAGGTGACTTGAGTGTTTGTACCTGGCATACTTCTGAAAGCCAATCTCTTTAGGAATGGAGAGAGGAAGAATAACCAGGACAGCAGTAACAACAATGGTAAATTTGCGGTCAGTGTACCAGTAGCCGCTGACTGTTTTGTCCGTTTC
This sequence comes from Micropterus salmoides, assembly GCF_014851395.1. Classification (NCBI taxonomy): domain Eukaryota; kingdom Metazoa; phylum Chordata; class Actinopteri; order Centrarchiformes; family Centrarchidae; genus Micropterus; species Micropterus salmoides. The sequence continues at coordinate 16,845 of NW_024044404.1, read as the reverse complement.
ATGAGCTATCGCAGCTATCACTGCAACAAAAAACAGGAATTACAAAAACTTTGAGGAGGCAGTAAAGTGTGCGCAGGATTCGAGTGCCACAGTGGGAATGGACCATAAACTACTGTACACATTGAAGAGATTCAGCAAAGTAGATAATAAAAAGTCACAACGACTCCATTCATTCACTTACAAACACCAAAAGAGGTAGAAGGTCAAAGTCTATTTCCAGAAACAGGCAGAAGGAGGAATTCTACACTGTCAGCGCCTCAGTATATGGAAATGTAAGAGTGGGTCACATGATGAACACACACACACAGAAAAAGCTGAGCGTGTCATCCTTGATGCTCTTTGCCCTTGTCGATGATGGCACAGCCTTTTTTTCCTCTAATGTAATCAACACTACTACTACTACTACTACTAGACATCTTCCTTTGTTCAAACACAGAGATCACTTAAATGTAGAACAATGACGGCAAAGTCCATGTAAATGTAGGGGACAGAACAATGAGGAACGGCAATTATGTAAAGTTACGCTCTGACAAATGGCATTTTTAGCTGTTAGGTTAAAGAAAATATCAGCTGAAGTCACAGATTGTCTGACCAATCTGATGAAATGAGACAGAAACAGGGTGGCCGGCGGGTGATTCACTGTATCAGTGTGAATATACTTACAGAGATCCAGCTGGTCTCCAATGACAATTAAGAAAGCAATACAAGTCCCAAAGGTGTAGACCGCTATGGCTACTTCACATATGACTCCTGTGACTTTCCCACAGGAAGCTCGAACAACCTCCTGATATGTGCTTTCGTTACTGACCTGAACAAAACAGACAAAGTGGACACTGATCCAGCAATAAAGGCATAGAAATAGTCTTTTTACTATTAACAGGATAATGCGTGTCTGAGAAAAAGAAATTGTTGATGCAGTGTAAGACTTCATGTCAAGGTAAAGAGATGTATCCTAGTCTGTTTACATTGACCTGTTTTATATACAAACATCCTGCTCCATCGTGACTGAAGGTTCTTTAAGTCTTCTGGCATGAAATCTTAAACTGCTAGCCACTGGAGCTGTCCAGTTTCTATGACCATCTCGAGATGATGGATGCGCTGTGAGATGGTGCATGAGCTTAGGGCTGGGCAATAAAACAATCACGATAATTATCTAAGATTAGTAAGATAAGATTTTACTTAATTTTACTCATGCATATTTGATATGAAACTTTTTATTGTGATAACATTTTTGGCCGTATCACCCGGCCCTATTTGACCTAGGGTAAACTGAGGCCTTGAGGGAATGCAACAGCTGAGCCAACAATATTTTAGGTAACCTGTATAGTGTCTCAAAACAGGAACTAAAATATTCCAGATCCAGGAACAGATCTCTAATTGCCAGCTACTCATTTTGTCAGTCATGTGCCCACGGTCGCATTATTCTGTTTTTCTTTGCTGACAACTGTAAAAACCAAAAATGTGATTTAAGATTTCCCTAGGTTAAAACACACTTTATTTTGTAACACACTTTATTTTGTAACACACTTGACTTTCTCAAGTTATACAGGGACACTTTGGCAGCGTTCAGCATCCAAACAGGTGGAAACCTACAGCGGGAGGCTCATTGCTGAGTTTAAGGCATGGCTATGGTGCGAGTAATTGACACTGTTGAGTACAGTCAGTCAATCATTCTCATGGTACCACATGCTTAAAGAGTTAAAAAAAAAAAAGTTCATCCTACAGCTGAATGTGGCAGATTTTTGTATTTTAGAGCGATATCCTGCAGATGTCTCTGGGTCAGAATGAATATCAACAACTAAAATGTATTTAACTAAAACTTGGATGGAATCTTTCTCCATTATGTTTTAACATGTAAGCACAAGTCTGGGCCATCAGGAACTGAAAGTTGTGCAATGCACTACAGTTGATCAGGAATACAACCGTGTCACTACTGAATGAAAAATACTCAGGAAAGGAAAGCATTAAGATTTATAAGGCTGCAGAGCACAGTGGAGAAAACGAAAGAGAAACAAGTGGAATTGTGAGAGGTTAACTTTCAGGAAGTCAGAATCTGACGGCCCTGAAGTGAGACTAACCTGGGAGCAGTAGCCCAGGATCACCAGTCCACTAATGATGAAAATCAGCATGAACTGAAACAAAGAATCAGGAAGCATCACATTATAGTTCCCTTTAATACTGTCTATAGGCAGTTTGAATTAGTCACAAGAAAACAAGAAGACAATCTGTCAGCAGTTTGGTGCAAAGTAGAGTGTAAGTGCTGTGTGGCTGCACATGTTCACGTTTAGTCTTATTCAAATTTAAATAATCAAACAGTAATTTTAGTCAGTTATGAAGTTAAACAGCACAATTTTGTCCTTTCAGCTCCTCTTAAAAAAATACTTGCTTCTCTTGCTTTATGAGGGTATGTGTTGGTAGACAAAGGGAGATATTTTAAGATCCCTTTGGCCTCTAGTACAGTCTGATTAGCATTTGTCATTGTTTGTGACATTTTACACACTAAATAATGAATAGAAATGTAGCAGCCCACTTTATCACATTACACCACATGTCTGTAGTCTGATCACGTGCCTCATGCAATGGGAAAGGGCTTGTAGAAAAGGCATAGAGTATCATGTGCCTCACTGGGAACTCCTCACCATTTGAAGCATCACTCCTGCAATTACTCCTCCTGCCATACTGAAGGCTGCGGGGAAGTTGAGTAGACCTGCCCCCAGTGCTGCGTTCACTACGATGAAGACCGCTCCCAAAGACGACACGCCCCCGCTCCTCCTCCTGTCCGTCTCAAGATGCTGGTCAGACTCCACGCTGGGGCTCTGCAGGAGCCATGCCCTTTCTCCAGGGTCATTACTCCCAACTCCGCCCCAGTCTTCGGCATCAGTGTTAATCGCCATGAATCAACAGGCTGTACCTCGGCCTGCCAAGCCTTACACACCCCAGAAAAATATTCTCCAACTCTCTGGGTCCAAGCAGAGGAGAAGTCGATCAGAAAGTCTGAGTGACAGGACAGGGTATCCTGCAGCAGCAGTTAATCTATTATGTCCAGTGTTTTTAGTTCCATTAACAGTCAGCTGTGTCAGAACGATGTTGCAGCCATTCAGTAATCTGTAATGAGATATTGTTTTGCTTTTAGAGATACTTATGATGGTAAATAAAATATGAGAATGGACAGTGCAGATATCATATCAACATAAAATGTAAATGTAGTTGTATAACTGAACAATGTCAAGCAAAGCACTTAGTTCCCAAACAAATAATGTTTGTTTCCGTTGGTGAGTAATCCATAACTCTCAAATTAACCTTTAATAAATATTATGTGAAAAGTCTAGGCTGGTTAAACATTTTCTATCAAACATTTGATTATTTGTATAGCACTTTTCATACAAACAGATGTAACACAAAGGGTGTCACGCATAAAACAATAAATGACTAATATCAATAACAACAACACTCAAAAAAGTAAACACTATCATAAATGAAATGAGTTTGCAAGGTAAAAGGTATTAGAAGTAAAACAATCAAAGCAGTGATAGAGGAAAATAACTAATAATAGGAATTAAAAATCCAATTTAAATAAATAAAAGAATTTATAGCAACTGATTGAAATACACAAATATAAGATAAATAAATATAAGATAAATAAAAAGAGTTCCATTAAAAGCCAGACTAAAAAAGTAGGTCTTGAGTTTTTAAAAATCTCAACACTCTCTGCTGCCCTTGGATCTTCAGGAAGGCTGTTTAAGAGACGTGGACCACAGTAATAAGAGGATGCCTCGCCTTGGGTTTTTGTCCTTACTTTAAGGATAATTAAAAGCCCTCTATTACATGTTTTATGTAAGAGCCCACGACATGAAACCTGCACACTATTGGTCCACATCTTTGTGAATATATTAAATTATAAAATTTATGAGCCAGTTCCTTAAACTTTCTACACATCTTCTACTACAAAAACACTCAAGGAGGTACTACTCAGGAGCATGGGGGTGATCTGAAGCAGACTCTTCACTTCAATTTAACAATCTGACCATCTGTAAAAGAGGCATGCAGCCTCAAGTCAAACAGCTAAACCAGCATTTCCCCATTATTCTGATATGCATGTTTTTTAGAATCTTAGAAATAAAACACAAGTGAAAGACCGATAAGCATTTTATACACGCCAAACTAGGTGAAGGTACGATGACTATTTTGTTATTATTTTTCTTTTAAAGACCCTGACACGCATCTTATGCCACTGTATGAAGTGACCTGTCCTCCCATCGATCCTTTCTAAGATCATGTAATACCACAATGGCTCTCTCCCTTTAAATGTGATTAATTATTGCCTTCCTTTTCATTAACGTAACAATAACATGTGTCAACGCAGTCAACCCCTTTATATTACTGTCCTATAGCTACCAGCTAGCTAGCAAACGTTACACCTAGCTGTACACAAAATACAACTAGATTAAGCTTCTTTTTTTAAACACATTTAAAAGTCTCTACATCGTCTAACTCCGTCGCTTTTAGTGATGTGTAGAGAATAAAAAGAGAGCAAATAGGAGCGGTACCTTCAGCTTGTCCACCACTGGTAACGACTGAGCCGTCTGTGTTTTGGCAATCAGTGGTGCAGAGACGCAGGAGCATGTGACACTTCGTCACGTGACTGGAATTGTGCGTCGTCTGCTTGTTTGGAATTGTGGGTATTGTAGTTCTCTGCTCAGTGGGAGGTCTCGTGAGGTTTTAGCATTCAGCAAAGTTAGTTAAATGCAGTGGTGGAAGAAGAATTCAGACATTTTACTTGAAAATATACTCTGTTACAAGTAAGTCTTACATTCAAAATCTTAATTAAAAGTACCAGCATCAAAATATACTTAAAGTACCAAATATAAAAGTACTCATTACGCAGAGTTTACCATAACCCATTTCAGACTCATACATGTTTTAATGTGTACATCAGTTTAATGTTGCAGCTTGTAAAAGTGGGGCTAATTTGAATTTGAACTTTATATAGCCTACTGCTGGGCAGAGATGGGCAGTATTTCTATTAAATCAAATTTGAAACGTATGTAGTTATTTTTGAGTATTGTGTAATTGTATTTTGCTTGACAGAAAAAAAGATGTAGTTTGTAACGAACTACCTCGAGAGCTTATATATGTGTACATAACATAACATTTTATTCTCAAATAAGACATGTTTTTACACCCAGGTTAAACCTGTTGGGGGGAAAGTACAACTTTGGCTAAAGCAAGTGAATCACGTGGCTTGTCATACAATCCTGTGTAAAATGATTATTTAATCTACCTTGTATGTCCTGTCAGGTGCAGCAACCCTGTACTTCATTTGTGTTCTTCATGACCAGTAGCTTACATTTTCTTATACTAGTATTTTGTATTATATTTAGATACATTTGATGAACAAATATTTGTCATTTGTAACAACATACTTTTTGATGTATTTGTGCCCATCTCTGCTACTGGGTACATTCATTTTTGATAATAATAACAATTCCTTATTTATTAGTTGATTTATATTTTGTATTAATAAATTAAGTCTGCAAAGAAACTACAAAAGGAAGTTATCAAATAAATTTAGTGTAGAACTTGCTATAGCAAGTTAAATATTCATTCATCCATCCATCGTCAACCGCTCATCCTGCGTACAGGGTCGCAGGGGGACTGGAGCCTATCCCAGCTGACATTGGGCAAAAGGCGGGCGTACACCCTGGACAGGTCGCCAGTCCATCACAGGGCAGCAAGTTATATTTGCCTCCAAAATGTAGTTTTGTAGAGTTGAAGTATGAAGTAGCATAAAATGATAAGTATCTCAAAATTGTACATAAGTACAGAACTTGACTAAATGGATTACATTCCATCACTGTTTAAATTTCTGATACAACCCAATGCTACACTGGAATAGAAGTGGTAAACTCGCTTTATTATTGGTGCATTGTGGGTCAACGTTAGATTGCTGACAAGTGGGCAACTGTGCTAGGGCCCCAGATTTTTGAGAATTTTTAAATGGGGATTGTGAACACAAACACCTCTAGTTAGCGATTAAGATGAAGAAAAATGACTAATAAATCAAACATGTAATTTAGTTACATAATTTAATAACAAAATAAAGGTAACTAATAAGTTTCTGGGGAAAGTGTAATTAAATTAGTTATTTATGAAATTTTTCATGTGCAGTGTCTTAGTGACATTTTCAGCCACAGCCATTTAGTATAGTTTAATGATATTCTGATGCTTCCGATTGGTTCTTGTTTGAATTTGCAGCACCACCCATCTGCCAGTTTAAAAGGCCTCTCAAGCTGACTTTTGAAAATAGTTACCAGTTGAAAACATTAGAAATTTTAAAAAAGTTATTTAATGTAATAAGTTACATTACTTTGATAAAGTAATTAAAATAGTTTCAATACTATTAAATTTTAAATAGTTTACTAATTACAAGTTACCCTATTACATTTCAAAAGTAACCTTCCCAACACTGGCTGTTATACAATAAGTCCATGTAGATCTACAGTATACTGCAAGTGCAAAATGACTGTACTGTCAAGTAACCCATCAACTGAAGTAAGCACGACGCAGACATACATGCAGGGAAAGGTGGGTAAACTGTAAAAATGCACATTAGAACAGATCTTTACTCTATAACCGTTTATTGTTTGTTCAATAAGGTACATAACCAGTGATCCATTATTTTATGACAAATGCAAAACATGGAGGCAAAGTGGCAGAATTTTCAGAAGTATGAGCAGACTGGAGGCAAACCCCACATTTCTAAATGCCATTTGTCTCAGAGTCTCAGTGATGAACAGATTCATACACTGAACCAAGATGTCTGAGTGAATAAGCAGCATGTGCATATTTTTTCATGAACTGTCCCGTATTCACCCCAAGCAGGCAACTCATCTTTTTTAACCGCACAAGTTGACATTTGTACTTGTACCAAACATGAATAAAATAAGAAATGGTGCAGTCGATTTGGGGTTATGGGGCAACATGAAGAAACAGTTCTCCTTTGTGGAATTCATTTAAAGTACTAATCAAGAACTTCTCTGTACCGAGTTTAACTCTTTTTGGCTTGTGTGGCTGTTTGTATCAGGGGTGAAAATGGACCGACTAGGAGACAGGGTTGCCTTGTGACCAACCAGATTGAAACCAAAAAAAATTAAAACACATAACAAAAGGAGACTGAATTACCGTATCATTGTTTAGTTCAGATAGTCACAGATTAGCCAGATAGTGAATTGAGTACCTAACTGATACATAAAAACAGAGTGCCAGCCTAATCTTGAAACTAACTATTCTTTACAGCTTATAAAGTGCTATGACTCCACCATTAAAATTAAGAAAAAAAAAAAACCCCACATTTTCTACAGGCTTTCACATAGCAACACAGATTTCAACTTGCGCACCGTCTAACATTAGGCCGATGTTGGTTCCGTGATGTTTTATAATGAGCAGGCCCACAGCATAAACAGCACACATTTAGGAGGATACTAATACACAGCCAGTTGATTCCACATAATAAATAAGCAAAGATGTTCCGTCTGTAATGGGAGAAAATATGTGTTTTACAATTTGACAGGGGAGTCTGTTAAGTGAAATGTTTGACAAAAAAAGAAAGAAAAGAAAAGCTGTTTAACAGCAGCGACCGTTCCAAGTTGAACTTGTGATGAAATCCAATCAAGAAGATGTATAACTAAACTCTTTTCAGAAGATGGAATGGAGGAGACAGAATAAGTGATACACAAAACCTCCTCAACACTGCTGCTTTGATTTTGTCGCTCTCCCAGCAGGATCCACTCTACTTGGTGACCGCATGGATCCCCTGTGCCAGGTAGCCCACGTTCCCAGAGGTCACGCCCGCCATGGAAATTCTGCCATCCTTGGTCATGTACACTGAAAACTCTTTTGTCAGGCGCTCAACCTGCAGCAAAAATAAATAAAACACAAACACCTCAAAATCCACATGTACATATTTAACATTCCCACAGAGCTTTGTTCACTCATTGTACTGCAGGCTGGTGTTTTATTTTAAGTCTTTGTTTCAATTACCACTGCAGAGCTGCAGTCTCTATTTATAAGTCACTGTAACAGTGCATTTCCAGCTAAATTGAGGCTTATTGTTGACCATTTTCTCTATGCTCGCCTGCCATTCACCGGTCTTGTGCAGAGTTGTGCCTGTCCGCCGACTCCCCGACAATTGCATGCACATCACAGTTCCTCGCAGGTCTATTCCAAGTACTGTTTAAAAACGATATAATATTTTAAAAAGTTTGTGTGGTTTACCAATGGTGATAAATGATTCAAACATCCTGCAAAGTTCATGCACAACTCTGCACATCACCGGCGCTGCTGTGACCCCATCTTTCTCCCTCTTCTACCACACAATCAGTGGCTGTGCCTCCACTGTTTCTTGGCAAGACAATGAGCAGATACTCCAGGAAGTTACTGGGCCCAGCTGCTGGCTGTAGCCTTATATCTAACACACAAATATAAGAGAGGTATCGACCAACTGATCGAATTTCTCTGCCTGAAAGCGAATAAGTGCATTTCCTGAAATGTCAAACTATTTCTTTAATATGGGTTTGCTGAGAATTAGCTGGCATCATTTAAAAGATAAGTCAGTGTAATTTTAGAATAGAACAATAGTACATATTAATGATGAACAATTTCTTCTGTTATTCTATCAAAAGCAGAAGAGTGTGAGTGTGTGTGTGTGAGTGTGAGTGTGAGTGTGTGTGTGTGTACCTGGTCAGGTTTGAGGCCTGTGAAACAGAACATCCCGATCTGGTCAGTGACATGCTGCCAGTTGTGGGAGGATCCCTCCTTTTTCAGACCAGCCACCAGCTGCTCTCTCATCTTAATGATGCGGTTAGCCATACCATGGACTTCCTCCAGCCTGAGATGAATGACAGTACATTTGACAGTTTGGTGCATACAAAAGATGGAAACTTGCTTTAACACAATCAGATAGATAGACTTCTTCAGATAGGGCTGGACGATATGGCCAAAAATGTTATCACGATAAAAAATTTCATATCTTTCGATGTCGATAATTATCACGATAAGTATCAAATCGTTATTTCTTTCGAGTTTAAAGGCTGATTTTTGCTCCTGAGTTAAAGTTGAAGAAACCTGATGGTTAATTGTGGTTTAAACTCTTTATATTCAACACTTGAAGCCAAACAGTGGATCACTTCACAAATCTGAGGTAGAACATACAAAACATTTATGATAAAATCTTTGTCAACAAATATGCATGACTAAAATTAAGTAAAAGCTTTTTTCTTCAACAAAATAAACATTAAAAAATTAAGTCCTAATTCGTGTATGATTCAAGTGAATAAAATCAAACATTTATTGAATATTTATCGTACATTTATTATATTGTTATTGAAAAAAAAAATAAACTGCGATAATTATTGTTTTATTGTCCAGCCCTATGTTCAGATATTGGCTTAGAGGTAGAACACGTAGCCCACTAATCTGAAGATCGGCCGTTTGATCCCTGGCTCCTCCAGTCTGCATTGTCCTTGGGCAAGATACTGAACCCTCCAAATGTGAATGTGTATGATTAGTTTGTTTCTGATAAGCAGTTGGCACCTTGCCATGGTAGCCTCTGCCATTGTTGTAGGAATGGGGTGACATGCGAACTGCTTTGAGGGGTCGGAAGATTAGTAAGGATTATACAAGTACAGTCCACATACCACAGTGAGCGCAGATCTGGTGTGTTGAGAATGGTTGCTGCAATTCTGGCGCCGTTCATTGGTGGGTTGGAATAAATGGGCCTGATAAGGATCTTGAGTTGAGACTCCACCCTCTTTGCCTCATCTGCGTCTTTACACACTACAGTGAAGCCTCCCACACGCTCACCTGTGAATATAAACATTCACACCGAGCGTTAAACAGAGTTATTAGACAGTCTGGCCAACTCGTGTCTGTGTTAATCTCCTAAACAAGTCAAAACAGACAGGTGTTGAAAAAAATATTATTTCTTTCAGTAAGATTTCAGTTCTCAAAGCATTATTTTTTCATTTTATTTAGATCTCACTGTGAACGCATCTCAAGACTCCTAGAGAGCATGTTGTTCACATAATGAATCCTTGTTTTGGTGAAGAAACAAACCACTCTCTGGACACAAACACATACTCCTTATTTAATATATACGACATTGGATGTGTATTATTGTGCATTGTGTTTTTTCACTGGGACACATCATTGTTTCCTTTTCTATTAAGCTCAGTGGCCCTCTCTTTATGCAAGTAGGTATACCCATTGGCTGTGTTTTATCTATAATGCACTTCTTGGACTAGTTCCTACCTGCCCGAGCACTTTTTAAATAAGAACTCAAGGCAATTATGGATTACGTTCCAAGGACATCTTGCAATTGTTGGTTCCACGTGTCCAATAGAACTAGTTTGCTGCACCTTCTGCTTGGAACCTTCTTCAGAGATCATTGAAACTGACTGACTTTATATCTTATAGACAGTTTGTTTCAATTCTGAAGGATAGGGAGCAGGTGAATATTGGTCAGTCTCTTTGTCTAGATAATTGTATTTTGTCTTATTCTGTTGTCTTCTTTTATGCCGCTTCTTGGCCAGGTCTCTCTTGCAAAAAGAGATTTTAGTCTCAATGAGACTCACCTGGTTAAATACTAGATGACTGCTTTGGGGAATTTGCCATGTTAATGACGCATAAGTAGCTGTGCTGACCAGCTAAGTAGAAATTAACTCATTAGTCTTACTATAGTATAATTATATTCAGTGCTTTGGAAGTCTGAATGCTTATCTGAATAAATCATGTTTCACCAATTAGTTTTTACCACTGGGAGGAGGTAAAGCACAAGCTACAGTTCACCCATCAGTCATGATGTACTTACTTTTTATTTTCTAATGGTCACTATCAGACATACACTCAGTCATCCTGCCACCCTTAAATTAATATCCAGCTCCTGAATATGTACAGTAGGGCATATAAATGATTAAATCTTTTTAAACCAACTGTAATGTCAGATTCTGATGTTTGATCAAAATTTTATTATCACAAATAACCAGATGCTAAAATGAGTAGACCCTGACCAACACTAGTTAGCCTACCACTTCTCATGTCTGTACTGTGATCTGCATTATTATTAAAATTTATTTAAGGGGAGTGTGAATTCCGACTGACCATAGAGACCCATGTTCTTGGCAAAGGACTGGGACAGCAGGATGTTGTGTCCCTGCTCGATGAAGTAGCGCACAGCCCAGGCATCACGATCGATGTCTCCACTTGCGAAACCCTGATAGGCCATGTCGAAGAACACTAGCAGGTTCCTTTTCTGTAAGGTGAAAAAGAAAGGGGGAGGACACAGGAGAGAGACCCAGGCAGAGTCAATCGGTTAATAATAATTTAAGTGATAACAGCTATATGACAGACAGTGCTCATCGATTGTGCCTTTTGAACTGTTCTGATTTTGAGATAAAAGAAAATAAGTTGACATTTCATCAAACTTGTAACTGCAAATGTTTCACAGACTTTTACTGAGCTTATGCACACTCCACACCTTCACAATGTCAGCGATCTCCTTCCACTGCTCAGGCCTGGGGTCCACACCAGTGGGGTTGTGGGCACAAGCATGCAACATGATCACACTCTGCTCAGGGATTTTCTGTAACACAAACATGCCAAAATATGATTAACTTTGGGCTTCCTATTCACCAAATGTCAACCAAGTCCAACCACATAAAAATACACAAATGAAAACATACGTCACACCTTAAAAAGGTAAACTACTAATTATTAATTTCAGAACACATGAAAAGATGCCAAACAGGACTGGACTCATCGAAGTGTAAGGATCATAATGTAACCTTAAGGAGCTGCTTATTGTAAAATGATGTTTGAGGAATGTTTCTAATTGTCTTCCCACATATCCCAGTGGCCCCTCCTGGTTAGTCCATCATTCATGTCTTACAGAGATGTCATCAAGAGCGCCTTTGAAGTCAAAGCCACAGGTGGAGGGGTCGTAATATCTGTATGCTTTGAGCTGCATGCCAGCGTCTCTGAAGATGGGTGTGTGGTTTCCCCATGACGGTTTGGGCAGGTACACATCACGTGGACCTCCGTGGAATCGAGACTGTGGCAAAGGGAAAGACCTGGTGAGATAACCAGCCTGACTTAAATATTTGTTTTTACTAAGTGACCAAAACAAGAGGACCTCACCAAAAAGTTGGCTCCAATGCGCAAAGATCCAGTTCCTGAGATGGTCTGGACAGTGATGTTCTGTTGTGTGAAGAGAACAGCTGCACTGATTTGGACTGAAACTGTCAGACCCAATTTAAACTTTATTTTTGTTTGGAGTGGTGGTTTAACACCACCCCCCAACTTACCCTGCCGCTCTTCAAGACCTCATTATCATCACCAAGAGCGAGTTGGGCACAGGACTTGTTAAACTCCCCCAGACCACCAATGGCAAGGTACTCCTTATCCAGCTGTTTGGTTGTGATAATAGCCTCTGCCTACAGGAATAATGTGAAATAGAAATAAAACACAACTACTATCATTTCCTTGACTGATATTCCACGCTTTGTACATAAAACATCTATGATTTAGTTAACATTTTTAGGATGACAAAGCAAGAACACACCAATAAGAAAGACCCTGACTGGCAACAACCTTTTAACCATTCAAACACCCGGTGAAAATGTAAACCATCCAACTGCCTCCATTTTCAAAAGGTCACACAAGTGGAGTACTGTGGTTCTCTTTGTTTGTTATTATAAGAAATTGAGACTCAATGATACAATGAACTGCTCCCCCACTTATGTTAATAAATCTCTGAGTTGCATAGGGGGTAAATCACTGTGTGCATGAGTGAGGGCGACATGAGGGGATAAAAAAAAATAAAAGTAGCACTAGTGGTTTAGCTGGAGGGCTTGAGGACAGTTATACCTTGCGGACACAGCTGAGCACGAAGGGCTTGCCCTGGTCATCCCTGTAGGCGCCCACTCCCAGGTTCATCTTCTTGGGGTTGGTGTCCCTCTTGAAGGCCTCGGTCACCCCCAGGATGGGATCGGGGGGACCCATCTGCACTCCACCCCACCATGAGCTGCAAAGACACCAAATCAGGTGAAGAGTGATATGGGTCGAAAACAGAGAAGAGAGTCAAGAGTTATCTGACAACACTGCACTAAAAAACAGCTTTCCTCTCATAAACAGAAGCACCAATGCATCCTACAGTCATAAAATGTGCTGCTCCCTTAGTTTTCTTGGCCCTACGCGAGACTGGTCACACTAATGTGGTGTGCTGTTTTAGCCATGCTCCTGTAACACACTGTGGACTTAATGCTGGAGCTTAACTCCACATGTGACCTGAGGATACCGCACTCACGTACAGACAAATGAACGACACATGCTCAGTGGGTACAAGTTTCATGAAATAAAAATTATAATCTGAAGGTCCAGAGTCCAAAAACTAAAGTAGGGCTAACAGTTAATCTGGGTCTAAAACACACCGTTATAATATTGTACTATTTTTATCTTAACTTGTGCTTTTGGAAACGTTACCAATCCTTGTTAAAATTTTTCATCTTGCCCATGGCTTGTGCATTTCTCCTTATTTTTAACCTATTAATGTTATTTGTATTTGGCTGTTTGGCTTGTTTTGTTTAAGGATCCAAGGTCCCGTCAACCTCGTCTTTGTATAGTATTGTGTTTTACATGCTGCTCTGCTTAAAAAATAAAAAATAAAAAATAAAAAAAAACACTGACCTCTTGACCTCAGCCTGACACTGTCTACAGTTTATTATGCACATGACAGTTGTATGTATGTAACTTTTAGATCCACTTCAGGCTTGCTACATATAGCATACCACAATAAAATATAAGCATACCTGGACACACCAGTTTGTTTGTTTTTTATTAAAAAATGCCGACACACTGGTGTAGGTGTCAGGTCCAGGATCACAAGCCCTCCATCCCTCTCTCTTTAATACATTCGTCTATTATAAAATATCATATCTCAAAAATGAGTTCCTAGAGCAAATAAAACTTGATGTAATTGGAAAGGTGATGGATCAGGCAAAAACATCAAAAGCTTAGAATCGGTAACATCAACACAGACGTTTCACTTTGTGCCTCTCAGTGTGGCATCCAGGAAAACACTAGCTGAGTCATCTGTGCATGATGTCCGCTCTGCAGTGAGAAATAAAATGGCATCATGTGAAATCTACTGACGATATCCCGGTGCTTTTAAGACGCAACATAGAGGAATTCAGTGATTATCTCTACAAACATTAAGGAGTACATTATTTTACATTTCTACCGTTTATAAAATGGAACTACCACTCAAAATGTAATGTAAAGCAATGGGAAAGCACAAGTGTAGGCAGATAAGATGAAAGAAATTCAGAGGAAAGACATACAAGTATATTAGTATAATAAAGAACAGCATGAAATTCAACTGCAAATTGAAAACTAAACTTTTATAGATTAGTAGATACCACTTGTGTGTTAAAGGCATTTAATAATCAGTGCGGTGTTGATTGCTTTGCTGCTGGATATTTGTCATAACTATGCCATGATTGATTGCCATCAATATAATAATTATCTTGTCACTGTAAACTTTTGTACTTAAATACATTCTGTCTCACATCTGATACATCAGGGTTGTTGCATTTGCTAGACTGCCGCTAACATATTGTCTCAGGTTTCTTCTACTTTGTAAAGCCTCTAAACTTTGCAGCTAAATTTAGGACCGAACACTTTGCAAAGGGCAAGTGTCTCAAATGCTCTCCCAATAATAAAAATTAAAAAAAGATCACACCAGGTTTATTAAATAGTGACTACAGTTCACTGGCAAACATGTTTGTTGCATGGAAATCAAGTAGTGTGCCTTGCAGTTGTTAACTTAAATACAATGGGATGTTTGATCCTGAAGCTCTGATACTACAGGCAGTAGCCAGCCAAACTGAAGCAACACTTTATAATGCAATAAGATGATTGACAAACCACATCTGTGAAGCTTATAATGAACAGACTGTGCGACACACATTACTTGAACGGTGTGTGTGTGTGTAGATAGATAGATAGATAGAAGTCGTCCTTATGAAAGACTGTAAGGAGCTAACTGAGTAGATTTAACAAAGGCTGTGTGTATGTTCTGTATTTAAGTATGTGAGAACGTAAATAAAGCAACGAAACACTACATGTGTCTGTGTAAAGTGCAAACAGAAGAGGTTGCAATTATTTCACCATACACTACATAGAATTGTAAAACGCTGCAAACCGAATAAGGCAAGTGGTCTTGTACACACAGTGTGCATGTACACAGAACCTTTGAACAGCTGAACTTCAGCATTTATATAAACATCACAGTGACTGACAAGTTATCAGTGATCAACAGACCAAAGGCCTTTTTGGTAATCTACAAGGCAGGACTGCTGGTCTTAAAATGGTGGACCTTCCCCACCAGCTGCCCTTGAAAACTTGAAGTGTCTACAAAAAACTTCTGGTTACAAGTGCAGAGAGAAAAAAAAACCCTGCTGTCATTTATTTAGTCTTTGAAACCAGACCATGTGCTTGAACATGAGTCAAGATGAAAGCAGAAACTCTGAAACACACCCACACAGACAGAAATGATAGCACCAGCAGGAAAAAACACAGTTAAACCTGCGGAGACGGAAGTAGAGGCTGAACAAAGACAAAGACACGTATACAAAAGATGTATATGAAATATTTTACACAAAGAGAAGCGCAGCACCACATCTGAACGACTTTGCCCTCCAAGCAGACCCTGAAAGGACACCGGTACCTAGCTCAGCTTCACCGCCAGAAACGAGCCAATCAGCGATCGAAGGCGGAACACGATAGCCAATCAGGTCGCACGAGTTCAGGAACTACGACAAGTCGCTAAGCTCAAACTGTGCGTGGGATTTGACGGCTGAAGCCATCGCGATCGTGTAAATGCTAAAGAAAATGCATTTAAACCAGAAACAAAAGGAACACTGCCGCCTTTAACACGACACAGTATTATAACAAGTTATTTATAATGAACCAAACCTCGCTGGGCTGTTACTTTAACTTACACATCGGCGACTGCTTCATGGGAACTTGTGCTGCTGACACACCAACGTGACTTTCATCAATAGCGAGCTTCACTGATAGCAACAGAAGTTACTCTGAGGTCAACTTAGTGCAAATCGGAGAGGATGTCTAGCACAACAGGTGCTGACCTGTGAGGTTACCGAGTCATAAAGCTGGAGTCCGTAACATTAACCTACATGAACATTAGCTCGACACAGTAAGTTAGCTAACCTCAGACAGCACACCGGGGCCTATTCAAACCATTTGACCCCTGTCTGTTAAATGCTAGCCATGCTAGTATAGCTAAAGTAATCACAGAGCCGTGAAGCCAACACATGAATGTAATGTGTGACAGAACAGTTAATGTTAACCATAAAATAACTGCTCGTCTCCTGGTCAAGCTAGTTGCGGCACGTCGCCGACATTAGATTTACCAATAACGTTACATCTGTGTCTAACTTAAATGTCTCCGTGTCCGTTAAAGGTGAACGTGATGTTGATGTTTACCTGTTGCGGGTGGACAGAACTCCCAGGGACGGGGAGATGTTCCCCAGACAGTAGATCACCTTGTTTGACTTGAGCAGGGCCATCGTTGTGCTGCACTTGGGAGTCGAGCCTAGTAGGATGTGGACGGACGTGATCGGCAGGCAGCACGACCTCCTCCTCCTCTTCTTCTGCTTCTTCTTCTTCTTTGTTACGTTTTATGGTGGGTGGCACCCAGCGTTAAGGTGCATTACCGCCACCTACTATGTTGGAGTGTAGACCAGAGTTTCTATCCCTTGATAAATAAAT